>NC_056735.1:319676919-319976919 GCF_019279795.1 Protopterus annectens
ATAGCAAAGCCGTGGAACATTGAATTCTTACCTAGTGCAAGATTTCGGTGGGCTGTTCCGTGGCTTCGCTTTTTCCTCCACTGTGGTGCGATAGTTACGGACCTTAGGGTTAGGGTGCGGGTTAAGGTAAGTGGATAGGTAGGAATGTATGTATGGTTTAGTGTAGGGTTAGAAGTAGAGTTTTGTTAAGTGTATGTGTGTGTATTAATTAGTTTGTGTATAGTTTCATAGGGTAAGTGTGCGATAGTTACGGACCTTCCTGTTAGGGTGTGGGTTAAGGTTAGTGGATAAATAGGAATGTCTGTACAGTTTAGTGTAGGGTTAGAAGTAGGGTTTTGTTAAGTATATGTGTGTGGTTTATTTATTTTGGTGTGCTTGTGTTGTGTGTATGTTTCTCGGAACAGCAAATTTATTCCCTGGGAAAAAATTTGCTATTCTGAGTACTCGATGTTATCATATTTCGAAATTCCAAGTTCAAGCTTATGGTGTTCGATATTTTGGAATTTCGAATTTGTTTTTTTTTCTGGTTTGCAACAGCCTCAGAGTTGCTTACATAAAGTGGATGAGGATTCAGGAGCCTTTGTACTTGTTCTCAGAAAATATTAACTGCTGTTTTATTTTAATACTGTTACATATTAAATCACAGTAATTTTATTCAGTTAAGTTTAAGAACTTTATGTTCAGCCAGATGTCATTTTGACAGGTGTTCAACATACGTGTTTTTTTTTTTGTCAAAATAAGCAGTATCTATGATGTTTATATAAAAATGTCCTGCATTTGATTTTTATTTTTGTTTTTTAAGTTGGCAAAAATAGGTAAGAGAGTAAGTACATCAATAAATAAACAATTTGCCCATTTTTTTTAAGAAGAAGGGAAAAAAACAAAAAAAAAAAAAAAAAAAGCTAGCTCTGTGGCCCAGATGGATGGAGCCAAGGTGACCTGATTTTGAGTAGTCAATATAGTCAGTGGAAGAACAAGTTGGGGGGGACTGAGTGGCTGATACTAGCTCTACCTTTGTGGGGGAAAACCCTATTTTTAACAATAGCTAGACATCCTCCAGTGGATAGTGGAAAGTGATGTATTGCATGTATGCATGCATGATGTTTATTTTAGCAGTGGTGGGTTGGTGGGGCAGATGCTTATGGTGACATGCACAGGAGTGTGACTGTGAGGTTTGTGAGACACCACTACATGTTCTACCCAACCCCTCACCAGTTACAGATGATGCATCCCTGTCCAAATCTCCTATGACCCTGGATGGGATTAAGCAGGCAACTTGACAGTGAATGAACAGTTCACATATTTTGTACAACTATCTGTAACTTACTCAAGGCTTTGTCTTTCCTAGTTTAATTTGAGGTCACAGACAACTGCTAGATTAAATATTGCATACACAGGACTGGATTCCAAAGCAATTTACTGTTCCTGGGTTATTGCAGTACCCCAAACAGTTACACCATGCCCAGTTCTAAAAAAAATAGCTGCAGGGTTTCTCAAGACTCATAGCCTAATGATAAATCATTTCTTTTGCATGCCATGTGGTAGGACTTAGAAATTTTGCATTAATGAACACCGAGTACAATCTGAAAGCAACAGTATGGCTCTTGTTTGTGTAGGGGATGCTGTACCTTTATGCTGGCACTGGTATTAGGAGATATCACATGGTGAAAGAGTGATATGCCTGCAGTACCAGTATCACCTACGTGTGAAGCAGTACTAAAGTTGACAGTCTTAGTATATGGCTCAGATGATTCATATGCTTATACAGCAATGTAGTTTCCAGATTTATCATACTGAAACATGGGTGATAACTCAAAAATAGTTATTTAGGGGAAACTTGAACTGCACACCTTCTCTCTGTATATTTGGACTAAATAATATATGCATGGGAAATTTCACCTGTCATATATACATTATTACATCTGAAGTACAGGTGGTACTGAGAAGATGACTGACTTTGCGTGCTCCAAAATTACTTAAATATAAAAGAATGCCAACCACCCAAGTGGAAAATAGAATTGTAAGAAAATTAACCCAATCTTAATAACTAAATTTTTCTTGTTTTTTTTATTTAGTCATTTAATTAAGTGTGACTCTGACTGATCTCAATGACATTAGCACACGAAGTATGAATAATAAAGCAGACAGTTTATTTTCTATTCCTTACTTCAATAGTGCTTTGCATCAGTCTCTGCCACCTATTTTTACTTTTGCCTTTGATTTTATAACTTTTATATTTATATATTTATTTACTGTTGTTAACTGGGTAACTGTCGTAGTCTGGGGGACAATTTTCAGCCATGAACTTGGCCATAAGGCCAAGACACAATACAAAAAAACATCAGCTAATAGTGCAGTAGAGTATTGCAGTGACAATTTGGACAATACAGATCCATTTAGCAATGAACAGAGGCATTTAAATCAATAAATAACAAACATCCTTGACATTTCATGGTACTTACAAAACTGTTCTGTCATGTCAACTATGTATTCATAGCAAGAAATGACTGTGCTGTTTCACTGTGATTATTTAATAACTATTACAGTAGAGCAACTTGGCACATAAAAATCTACTGCCAATCATTAGCGGACCGGAGTTCCACTGTGGTGACCCCTAACCGGGAAAAGCCGAAAGACACAACATTACAGTAGAGCAATCTAACAATTAACAGTAAATATTCATATGAATTAACTAAGCAGAGTAAAAAGCCCATATCATACTTTACTGTGAGAAATACACAACTTATTTGACATCTTTTGCTGGGAGGGATACATTAGGCATTCAAGTAGACTTGTGTTTTAGTTCGCTGAAAAGTGAAAGTTTACTCAGATTTTTTCCAGATCAACCATCAAGGAATTCCAGAAGGCTAGTGTCAGTTTGCAGAATGCCTTTTCAGTACAGACTAATGTAAGGCTTGACCCAGTCAGTTTCATTGTGTGATTACATCTAAGATTGTAGTTGGTGCTTTTTACCATCAGGACATTTGTTTTAAATGGGGATAGCAGCCTTTGTTCAGCAATTTGTAGGTGAGAGTATTGAGAAGAAAAGTTGCTCATCTGTGACCAATACTTGGTTAGCTTTCCATTTAGGTATATAGTGATGTTTACTAGGATCAGCAAAATGAATGAATCTATGAATTCTATCGCCTGTGTTTGTATGTATGTATGTATGTATTGTAAGCTGAAAAAGAAGAATGATAGGTCATCCGTAGTCTAAACTAGGCAGTAGCACATTTACAGTAATAACTTTTCTGGCTTTGATGGTAAGGAAATTTATAGATTCATGGATATTCCAAGGCCACTGAGTCTTAGGAACATTCACACCTATGCACCTCCTTTGTCCAGGAGGGCCATACCAGTCAATCCTGGAGTAAATTTGTGTAAGACATCCAGTTATCTATGTTATTTTAAAGGACGGTGAGTCACACTACTTAATGTGTGTGTGTGGGGTGGCTATTCCACAGATTAGGGAGACACTGGCATATAAACCTATCTTTCCACAGTGTTTTATTTATCTGATGGTGAAGATGTAGGTTTCTGATTCTACTATTGGTAGCGTCATTAGACTTATGAAGATTCAAGAGGTCTGGAGTAACTGGGTCTCTAATGTTGTGATAAACAAGACAGAGATATCCACTTAAGTCTTGTATACTTTGTAGGATATCCAAAGCAGGTTTAGGACTTTAGTTGATTGGAGGTCAGTGTGTTGGTGGAACATTTTGATCTAGGATTCCTAAATATTTTTGCAAAATGACATAAGGCATTTCATTACCATTAAGGTCTTGAATAATTAAAGAAGGAACATTCCTTGCTCTTTTGTTTGTTCTGAAAAGCATAGCATTTATTTTTTCTTGTATTAATGTCAGATTAGATAACCTATTTCATACTAATTTGAAATCATCCTATAGTTTGATATTTAACCTTTTGGAGACGTCGTCTGCCTTAATATAATTTGTGCATGATACATTAGATGTAGCAGAGGCCAGGGGAGCCTATTAATAAACAGTGAAGACAGTAGTAGTCCTAGAACAGATCCTTGGGGCAGTCCTTTGTTGAGGGTCCCTGAGTCTGTGAATTAATTGCCGCAATAACACCAGAGACATTCTGTCTAATAAGTAATTGCTGAACCAGGATAGTACCTCTTCAGAGAATCTACAACTAGAAAGTGTTTGCAAAAACAAAGGGTAATTTACCATTTCAGATACACAGTTTAGATTCAGAAACTGGCACCAGGAGCAAACTCTTGTCCATATTAGAAAGTATTTTGTTAGATAACAAGAATGTTGCTATATTAGTGCTGTATTTAAACTCGAATCCATACCGACTGTCAGTTAAGGCATCATAATTCTGTATGTATTTGAGACTTTGGTCATACACATGATTTTATAGTATCTTAGTAAGGGACAAATATTAGCAGTTGGTTTGCAATCACCTGCACTGGTTGCAGTAGGAATGCTTGCTTAAAAATAAGAGGATGATTCTGATGAAAAGGGTCAGATTAAAGATGTATGCCTGTGTTTTGGATATCGCGCCACTTCTAACACTTATGTTAAGATGCAGCATATGTATAAGAAGATTGTAAGAATAGTCAGTTTTACCTAATAGTTCTCTGACCTTTTTATAGTAATGGTTCTAAAATAGAAGAGAGGGGTATTTACTAAAGTGTGAAGTTGGTTATCATATTTTAATTAGAGAAATAGTTTTGTAATTTGTTAAGGGAAGTGGAACTGGCTGATTTAATGTCTTTTAGCAGCGATGAGTTAAGCTTGTTAGTTTAACAGTTTTTAGGAAAAACATTATATGTATTATGTTTACAGTCTTCCAGAATGTTTTGATTGTCCAAGTAATTGTGTTTGAATATTTCAGTAGAATGTGTCTTTTAATGTTCATAGGTTGGTACTAGGCTATCGGCCCTATGGCCTATATAAGCCTAGCCATAACAATTCCCTGGCTATTTCTTCCCAAATTATTTACTTCCCTGTAATGTAATGTGTTAGGTTTTTATTCTAGTGTTTGTCATTAGTGCATTATTTCTTCCTGCTTGATTTTATTAGTTGGATCTTAAGTCCAAGCTATATCTCTTTTTTCATCTGGTTGATTACCTCAGTTATGAGCCACGAGGTTTGTTGCCTTTCAGCCTTATTTTCTTTAGAGGCAACAGCATGTCCTATGAAGGGACTAATAAGGTAGAGTGACAGTAAGATTAGTGGGATTGTAAACTGCTAACCATATGATGTTCTTGAAATTCATCTTGAATAGGTCTTCAGAAGTTGCTGGCATTGATCTGATCAGGCCAGTATGACTTTCGGTGCTTATTTTTGAGGTCATGTATAGAATAGAATGTTGTTAGAATAGGCTTGTGATCTGTTTGGTAGCAAATGTAGATTATCTGTTTTTACTTGGAATGTTTGTTATTAGTATGTTTTTGTTTGGCCTGATGCCTTTTATTACTATTTGGTGAGGATTGTTGACTGCTGATAATCTTTCCTATCATAATCGTCTCCTCCAGTGAATTCTACCATTATAGTATGTAGGCAAAGTTTTTGCATTTTAATTTTACTAACAGACTGTCTAGTTAATAGCCTGAATTTATTTCCTTAATATTGAGTCCACAAAATTCTCAAAATTTTCCTCCAGCAACATAGTCAAAGATAATCAGTTTCCAACAGAACACATTTACTTAAAGTATTCCTTTTCTAGACACAAGTGAATATTTAAGCACTGTATTTAACATCGGTAACTTAATTATTCCTAATAAAGGGCTCATGCCAGCTTAAAATCTGAAATAATTGCAAAACCCATGTTGCCCCAGTTAAAGGTATTACACCATATCTGTGTCCCAGTGTCATTGTATTTTCTGTTAGTGGAACAACTCATCATTTAATTTTTTTCTTACTTATAGAATAACACTGCCAGTCATATGTTATTACTGTAAAAACCATAGCTGTGGCAGTACAGACTTTTCTTAACAATGATAGCTTTTTTCAATATGTTATTTAAATTTGCCATTGATTTCCTCCCAAGAAGTAAGCATCTTTTATTTTTCATGACTGCATTCACCATCTTTAGAGTCCAGGAAAGCAAAATATGTCACTGTGTCAGAACACGTAGGTAGGAATGTAATATTTATATTATAATCTACGTATCTGGTTTATAAGTAAAAACAAGTTGGATCAGCATTTATGTATCCCCTTTACAAACCTGTTCTAGGGTCAGATTAAGTTAAAACAGCTAGCATCATCCAGGACGATTTTGTATAAAAGTAGAATTTGTTATATAATCAAAAATAAATTAGTAGATGTTAATTAAAAGTGATCTACAGCATTAATGAAACAGGAAAGAAGAAAACAAAGTAATTTACAATGGTCTCATTTCCATCAGAACGGTGCAAAATACAATTTGTAAGTCCAAAAAAGTTATTTTACATCCAGAAGTTCTGAGTTTGCAGAGCCTCTTTTTAAGGGTCTTTGGTCTTTAATGAGCATTGGAAAAGCAGTTCTGAATTCTGGGTCCACTCTCTGGGGAATTCAGACAACTGAAATAAAATCCACAGTGGTCTGTTCTTCGGCAACAGAGATCCATTTAATTGCAGACAGGACTTGGCTGGTTTCCTTATTAGGCAAACCTCTTCTTCACTACAAATCAATCTCTTTTTGCCTTTGTGGGTGACTGGGACCATGGAATCAGCAAATGAAATGTCACAGCTTAATTTCCTTTACCAGCGTGTGGCTATATAGCAATCTTCTGTCATGTAACCAAGATTTCAGGAATTCAGACAGAGCTGTGAAATTCAAAGTTCTGTGTTTAGTTAGCTGGGCAGAATTAACTGCTGAAGTGCTGCAGATGAAATCAGAAATACTCAGTCTAGGGATTTAAACATCTTCTACAACAGCAACAGAACAGTTTAGAGGGATAGCTTTGTCGCAGAGGATATGGCCACTCTGGAACATACTTCACATCCACTTAAACAATGCTCATTCCTGTCCATATCCAACTTGGACCTATGAATGGGAAACAGAAATTTTACCCCAGGGCTGCCCCTGTACTACTGATGGATAGAGGTAGCACATACATACTTTATCCTATGCATGGGTCCCCTCAAATTATTTATGGTATGATCCCAGTTATTCTTACCGGGGGTAATATGTAATTATCGACCATGGGATGGATAAGGTCAATCTAACATCAAATGGGATAGATTAATTCAAGCATCAGAAGGGAAATTGCCTAGGCTTAAAATGTCCCACAAGGACAAGAATGAAATACTGAAGAATGGCTGACTGGCAACTGACTCCAGAGGTTTCTCTACCAGTATATGTCACTTGTCAAAAGAAGGGAAACCTTTGCATATCTTTGTTCTCTGTCATGGACGGATTCCAGCTTTATTTGCCAACACATAACTGTTTTAGGCTAGTGTGTGTAACACAGGCTTGTTCTTCTCTGCCCAGGTGTATTTCCCTTTGACAAAAATATGTTTTGAGGGAGGACGAATGAATTTTATTCGTAAACATTAAGATTTCCCCAACGTCTTGTAAGTTTATCATCTTTTGACCTCTTGATATTTTAACGCTCCAGAGGAAAATGATGTTCATTTTATATGTCCAGCATTGAATACCAGTCCTTTGAGTGGTGTCATTTGGTCTGCATTCCCTTTTGTGATCTAAAACAGACACTAGTACAGATATCCAAGGATCCCTTGTTTTCTAACAGAAAAAATATTTTGGATTGTACGGCCTTGTGCTTTGTCTCTCTCAGTGTCTTTGTTGCATACCACCACATTATATGTCAGAAGATTATCAAGGTTAATGCATAGCAATACATGAAGGAAGAGTTATTAAATTCAGTCAGTACACAGTAGCAACGGCTTTATTTAAGCAGTACACAATACTGTACACAATGGCATTAACAGCAACAATGATAACACAAATACTGTTTACAATAATCATGACTATCAGGATTAGTAACACACACACACATACACACATGCACATAGATAGATTTTTGTTTATCAAAAATCCTTCATTCTTACAATAGCTCCACATCTTCTCCATCTATTTGTAAAGGTTCAATACTGATAAGTGTCATAATCTTAGCTATTTTTTATTCTGAGCAGCAGGGCAGCTTTTCCATTTTCTATTTATACCTTCATCAAAAGTCTGTTCAACTATTCCTCAATTGCAGGTATTAGAGCACTGTTATGTGCATATCCGAAATTGTTAATCTTATTTTTCCATGAGATTTTGATTACATCTGATTCAACCATGCCATCTTTTTATATGTCGTATTCAGTGTATAACTGAAACAAGTAGGGCGATTATACAGCCTTGTCTCACTTCTTTCCCACACTTGAACTAATAATTTATTCAGTATTCAGTTCTAACTGTTGTTTCTTGGTCTACATGCATATTCTTGAGGAGAGAAATGTGGTGTTCCAGTATCCATATTCTCTCAAGAACTCGCTTTAGCTTGTTATGGTCCACACAGTCATAGGCTTTCAACTATTAAATAAAGCCGAAGTAAATGCTTTTCTCAATCCCTCAGTCCTATCCCTCAGGACTATCCTTTAATCACAATTTTTGCTGTTTTTATGTTTGTATAAAAAGCTTTTATCTCCAAAAATGGTTCAAACACTTTCATGAACTTTTCAGACAGTGTTACTAACACAAGTATCTATACAGCACCCTTAGATTGTGCTACCTCCTCAAAAGCAAAGGAACAACTGTATCTTCAGTTTTAATTAAAAAAAAATCTAATTTATGTTATTTTTATAATTCAGCACATACAAAGAACAGATAGGCCACTCCTACAGCCATTCCAGCCAGTATCCAGTGACTGCAGAAGTATCCTGAGTTGTGAAAACACCTGTGACTCTGCAGATTAACTGTATAAAGGTAGCAGTTGATCTGTCTTAATGATTGGTGATTCCTCTGTGGTAAATAACTGTATTTTGTTTATTTCCCAGCATCTCTGATCATAAAATCTTGCATCTGTGGTATTAGCAATTTAATGTCACTTCCTTAGTGCTCATTCTTGTTATAAACTAAAGCTACAATGTTCAGCACCTGACATCTGTTCTGCATTGTGTGCAAGGGACCTATATAGTACTAAGAGGTTTAACTCTGCAAAGTATTTGTGTGAAATTATCATTACTTTGTAATGTATAGCTTAATCCTGTCATCCATAAAGCTTCAAGGTCTTCTCTAGTAGTCTCCTTCCAACCCCTTCTGTGACCATCCCTAGTCGTCCACCCTCTGGCAATATAGCCCAACTGCTCTCACCCATTCTGTGGCCAGTTTGATTTCATTAAGTGTTCTAAGTCAGTGTTGCAACTGCCTTATGCGTACTGACTGTTCACTACTTCTACCAATTGATAGTACAACCTGCAAGAGTTATAAGTATTTAAGAAACATGGAGGCAGACTTCTGACATCAACCTATCAGTAAGTATTGTACATCCACATCAGCACATCAGTTACAACATGTTACTAGGCCTATAAATTATATTAAAACTGTAAAGAAAAAAATGCCAAAGCCACCTGGAGCAAACTCTAAAAGATCCCTGTCTCCAGCACACTGGAAACACTTAACTCCCACTCCACTTGCACATACTGCAAATCCATATAAATCACCCAAGAGTCACCAGGAAAGTTGGCCTAAGCCTGTAAGGCCTAATAAGTCTTGTTCCACATGGGAAAATGTTTTAGTCGTAGGTGTTTGAGTATACAGACTCTTCACTGATCAGATAGGACAGGGATAGGGTGATTGTAAACTGTGTGCTCAGTGCGAAGATCTATGATGTCATAAGAGCTTTAAGGTCCCTTAAAACAGACAAATATAACTATGACCTAGTGATGACCCATTTTGAAGGGAATTACTTGAGGTGCTTCACCCAGATGAACATTCAGTGAGACATAATGGAGCTTACTATGTGTTAGAGGCAGGAAAGCCAGTGGTCTTGAGTAGCATCTTGCATTCACCAAGAGTGATGCCTAGATATCAAGGCAAGTTAATTGGGTTTGGTAATTGGTGTCATTCTTAGGAGATACATTATGCGTTGGCCTGGGATGAGATGGTAAATAAAGCTTCCTGTTTCACCAGGATGGCCACACCTCCCATACCAGTGTTTACATACTGGCTAAAGCTTTTTTACTCCCATTGTGCCATTTTTGGGCAAATTACTCCTACTTGGCTTTCCAACGTAGCCAACTGAAACTCAAATTCAGACAATACCATGGTGACACTACTCAACACTAGGAGTCCAAATAGAATAATGTCAGAACACAAGTCCCTCCTGCAACCTGAACAAATTCATATCTGTGTAGGCATAGCTTTAGTGCAATGACAGCACTCCCTTTGTACCAAGCTTTAGGGACTATCCCTCCTTCAGGGCTTCAAGTAACTGCAAGGGAATATATGTATTTATCAGTAACACTTTCACTTCCTGTCAAATAACCCACAACCCTAATTTTGAGCTTCTAGAAATCCAAGTCATCCTTAACAAATCCTGCTGTTACTTCATTGCTCACTACAGATTCCTATCAGTGTCCCCCAAAGGTAATAGAAATTGCCTTAATACAACTGAAGGGGTTAAATATCAAACCAAATATTTTCTTGCTAGAGGACTTTTGTTACCCAAGTATTGTTTACACCTATAAAAATGGACATGTTCAGTGTTTCCTGGAGTTTGTTAATACCGACGCACTGGAGCAAATTGTAAAACTACCCACTAGAGACTCTAATATCCTTGACCTGGTTATTACTAACCTAGATCCCACCTGTGGCTTACCCCACATCTTCTCATTCCTAGTTAAATGCAATTACAAAACAGTCATCTTCTTTATCATACCTAGTGGTACCACCCTCCTACTAAATTAAACTATTTATAGACAACCTACTTCAGCTTGTAGACAACCTAGTTAGAATTCCCAACAGTTCCTCTGAGGGCTGTCACAGTCACTTTCAACATTTACCAGCACCTAAATAACTTCATAAAAAAGTCAGAACCTGCCCACCCTAAATAAAATGATAAATTCTGGAGTAAACTGAATAGATCTTTTGAAAAAAATTGAAAGAAATCTCCATTTCTCCCATCTCAAGACTGCACTAACAGATATCACTAAGGTACTTAAGAGTACTCTCGATAAATATAAAGTGGAGTAAAAGCTTAAGTATGCACAGAAAGTAAAGGAAACTACAAATCTTTCTTCGTTTGTATCAGGAAATTAAGGACCAGTGTCCAAAAATGCATTGAGGTAATCTATAATAATATCACACATTCCAATCCCAGCAATATAGTCACTGTATTAGCAGAAAAAGGTAATGCTAACTACCTCTCACTCACGTTGTTGCCCTCACTGGCCTTGTTTCCCTTGGAACAGGTTTAAGAAACCAAGTCAAAAGCTAAAAATAATACTTTCATGAGACCAGGCAGCTGACTATCTGGGCTTGTTCTTAAACTGTTCATCAAACTCAACCTGTTCACAGAGATTGTGCCTGATGCCTGGAGAACAGGGACGTCGGAAGGCATACGCATTGTACTGATTTCAGTACAACTTATGTAGAAGGGGGGTAGCATTTTAAATTTTCGTTATTTTCGCGCTCATTTTAAATTTTCGTTATTTTCGCGCTCGTTTTAAATCCTCTTTATTTTCGTGCTTTACTGCACGATGACGTCAGCGCGCTTTAGGCAGCCAGTCGGAATGGAGTGGAGCTCCAAATGCTTTCTGAGCGGGAGGTAGCGTCCTTGTTTAGCCTGGTGAGTGGGACTTATTATAAATTAATGTACTGTATGAGCCTATACTGGGAACTTTGTGTGAATAGAATTAATATTTTATAGAATGTTATCAGTTTGTCTCTCTAAATTTAATTCAGCTTGATGCGTTTGTTAATGAGTGTACCTTGTAGATGAACAGGTATGAAGCAATTCTCTGATTGCACTGTAATTACAGTTCTTGGAAATATCTCCTTACTTATCAGTGCATTACCATTTGTAATTTGATTTCATTACCAGCTCAGTATGTCGTGTATTTATTGGACTTGACTTTAAATATTACAACATAGTGCCAGAGGATTAGCTCCTCCAGTCTGAAGGCACTCAGTGAGCTATTGGGGATGACCAGAACACACTTTGGGGTAAAGCTGGTGCATATGAAGCTGTTGATTAAACGTTTGAGAGGTCTAGTTACAGATGTTGCAATGCCTCAGTTACCTTATGTACTAGAACATGTAACATTTCAAGTATTAGCCAGGGAGCACCAATACCAACTGAAGTCAAAAACAAAATGACACATGCACAGCTTAATCTATTGGGTGCCAATGGATTTATTTTAAAACAGAGTGGGAGTTAAAAACCTACTGCAGGACAGAACGTAGTAGACTATGCTATCAATAGAAGTGGTTTTACATGATGCAAATTAAATCAAGGCACTTAACATCTGGATCGGTTTATTAGGTATGATTTTAACTGCAACATGTTGGATGGTATGTAATTTCTCTTGAGATGTGGTGGAAGAGATTCCTAGTGTTTACTGCCTAGAGAAATTGTTTTTTGTGCAGTGAAGTTTGGTTCTGAAGTATAGGTCTAAATACAGATCATTGTGGTTTTTGGCTTCTCAGAATGTAGGATAATCTTTCTGGGGAGAGAGTTTAGCAGCCGACAGGCTGAGGGGCAAGAAAAAGGTCTACTCTGTGTCTGTCTTTGAGCCATTTTGTTTTTCTATTGTTAGACAGTGGTGATTGTGTCTAAACGGGAATGATGAATGTATATATTTTATTTGAGATATTTTATAAAGTGTGTTCGTTCTTTTTAGAGGCAGCAGCAACAAGTAATAGATCATATTGTAGCTGTGAAAGAAGGACAATTTTACCAGTGATGGATTTGGCTGCATAGGAGATAAAGGGGGAAATTTAATTTGCCCAAATGGGGGGTATTTCTTTTTTTTTCTAGGTTCTTCCAGGTGAATCGAAGGGAAGAGGAATGTGTCTAGCCAGATTACTAGACATCTGAAGGACGTGACATTTTTAATTAATGTATTTAAATTGTTCTGTTTAGTGATGTGCACAGATTTAGTAACTTTCTATAGCTAAGATTTGGCACGAAAGATCATTCATGTGGTTTTGGACATGCTACAAAACCATTTGTTGTTAGCAATACATGTAAGAGAGTGAATTAAAAGTGTGTGTGTATGCCCCAGGTGGGATGTTGTACTGGTGTGATTACTCATGGTGTGGTAGGGAATACCTCAGGCTTGAACCCTGTACTTTGTATGCAGGTGTTAAAGACCTGAATTCCCTACCCACCACCATTTGTAAAAAAATTGCAGATTTTTGCCTCATATTTGATCTGATCAATATCTGTATGTATCTGTGGTTTTTAAATATTGCAATGCTTGAAATTTGATGGTGCAGTGGTAGCAACATAGCATTGATGCCTCACAGCTGTAGGTTCTTGGGTTTGGTTCTTGGCTGGGATGCCTTCTTTGTGTGTGGTGGGGGGGTCTGTATCTTCTCCCTGTGTTTGTGTGGGTTTGCTTTGTGTCCTCCCATGTTACAAAGACATGTCTGCATTATTTTTTCCTGGGCCTCTGCTGAGAATTGTTTTTTTTTTTTTTTGTTCCAAGTCAGACTGTCCTGATTGAAATTTCAGACTTTAGGTTTCTGAATGTTTACTTCCTTACATATTTGATGGTGCAGTGGCAGTATTGTTGCCTCACAGCTGTAGGTTTTCTGGTTTGATTCTTGGCTGGGGTGCCTTCTGTGTGGAGTCTGCATCTTATCCCTGTGTTTGTGACATAGTAAAACAACTTTTTATTCTAGCAATAAATATATAGTAACACAACCTTTTTTATAGCAATTTTTTTAAGTTTATGACTATTTGAAATTTGTCCTTATTTTTGGGACTGTAATACCCTGTTATTGGCTTTGTCCAGGTTTTTTGTGCTAAAGTTGACAGCTATGGCAAGAACTGAATTTACTGAATATGTTTGAGGGCTGTATTCCCTCATTACTGGGTTTGTCCAGGTGTTTTGTGCTAAGAGGTTGACAGCTATGGTGAAAACTGAATTCATTATATGATAGCCATTTAAGTTTCAGTCTTCCTCTCTTTCACAAAGCAGGTGATTTGGCATAGTGGTATGTTGTTCTGACTATTTTGCACAGTGACCTTGGCAGTAAAATGTATGATGGTAACACAGCATTTTATTCTAGCAACTTTCCAAGAATATACAAGCAATGTTTAATGTGTTCCTGTTTTTTGCCCTTTTGATCCACCCCAATAAATTTGGCTTTTTCCAGACTTCTTGTGCTGTAAGTTGAGATGTAGTTGAGTATTGCGTAGATTTTACAAGGAACTGAGAGCTGCAGGGGAACTAAGAGAAGTTTAGTGCTGATTATGCTAAGTCAGCTCACATTGCTAGTAGCACAAAATGTTGTGTGCTTGCTTTTAATGAAGAAGGTTGTTGGTTCTACTCCCATAAGGGGTGAATGCTGCTGTACTGAAAGTTAAGACACTAACTATGAGCCTGTTATCAGTTTGCCATCCATTTCCTATTGCAATATTACTAGCTTATTAATGTAATTTAGGCAATTTATTCCTCAGGGGCATCAGACACTATTCGGTGAAGTCATGAAATATAAAGGTGATTGCTAGCAGCAACCTTTTCATTAGATTTATTTAGCTGACTTTTTTTACTACTTCAGAGATTGTGCATATTATTTACTGATAATGGTGGACTGTAGAAGTTTGACTAGACTTTTATGATGGAAATGTTCTGAATTGGGCAGTTTTGTTTCATTGTTTACTGGAAAAATGTTCAAAGCAATAGGAATGTGCATCAAAGAGCACATGTATGTTTCACATGCAAGGGGCCTATGATTTAAAAGCAGCCCAGAATTATTTTTTGTCTGCCATGGGTAAAATGTATTTTTCTTTGAATGTGGGTTTTAATGTTGTTTTAATGAATGTGAGTTTCAAGGGCAGAGAAGTTTTAATGCCAAGTTTGTTTAGCAGATGTCTTAGTGTTTGTGCTGTAAAATGCAAAATAAAACTTTAAAATGAAGTTCAAATCATCATAGAAGTAAATCAGTATGCACATTAGTGTTTATGGTAAATGGAGTGAAATAGCAAAGTAATGGATCATTGGAATGGCTGCAGGGGCAGGCTCCATTCGACCATGGTTTTGTGAGGGGGAAGGGCGGCAAACTTAGACAGCCCTAGCTGAACTATACCTCCCAACTGTCCAGATTTTCAAAGAATGAATAGATTTTTTGCTTCTTATTTTTGGTTTGTTCCTCAATTTGTGGTTTTCTGGCAAATGATTTAGGAATTAAGTCACTAAATAATGACACACTAGTTTCAGACTTTAGAACCTTCAGAAAAATGCATGCTAAAATAAGACCTGTTCTATCAACTGTCCCAGTTTATACAAGAGCAATTTTTAGTACTGTTTATATGTTCCCTCAATATATTTGGCCTTGTCCAGATTTATTGCATTAACAGGTTGAGAGGTACATGAAAATTGCTTTATAGAATTAGGCATAGCCAAACCTCAACTGTCCCTGATTTTGGCTCAAAATGTTGCTCTTCCCCTAATGATCCCTCCACAAAATAGCAATTTTGGAAGAAAACATGGAGGGTATACTTTACTTTTATAAATAACTGTAATGATCAGAGTTATACATTACTTTTATTTCAGAAATGCATGTAGATTCTCTAATTTTGTCAGCTGCTCTAAGTTAACTGTGCTCATATTAAAATGGTGTCCCTCCTTTGACAGGTTCCCAGCTGTATTGTCTGGCAATTTTATATTTTTGCATCACATTTTTGGTCTGTTTTTCATAAAATTGCAGTTTTCTGGCAAATTAGTGACAAATTGTTAAAGACTGAAGTTAGAAAATAATGCAGACATTTCAGTTTCAGATTTCATACCTTTCAGAAAATTCGTACTGATGCAAGACCTACTACTATTCTATTATCTTTCTAAGTTTATAAGAGCAATATTTAAAAAAAATGTCCTTATTTTTGGGCCTTTGCCTCAGTTTTATTTATGAGTTTGTTGCTGTAAGAGGTTTTGTGTGTGTGTGTGTGGTGGGTAGCATACCTCTCAACTGTCCAAATTTTTTAGAATGTCCAGATTTTTGCCCCATATTTTTTGTCTGTTCCTCATAAATTTTGTGATTTTCTAGAAAATCATTGAAGGCTGAAATTGCTAAATAATGACAGACATTTGAGCTTCAGACTTCATGTCCTTTAGAAAAATTCATACTAGCACAAATCCTGTTATTCTAGCAACTTTCTAAGTTCACGAGAACATTATTTAATATCTGTCCCTGTTTATTTTAGGCTTTGTCCATATTTCTTGCACTAAGAGGTAGGTAGGGGTGTGTGTGAATGAAACATCCTAGTTAGTAGTAGCAGGTGGTTAGTAATTTACTCAAGCTCAAAACCTGTACCTTAGTTACAGAAAGCAAAAGCATAAAGTCTCTACCCCAACTACCATGCTGCATTTTTCAAAGAATTGACATTTCAGGTTAATTTTCAATTCAAGGAACCGAGTTTGAGTGAATTTATATTATATTACTGAAGATGCATTACAGCGAATGCCTCTTCATCGACACTAAAAGAGTGAACCGTGAATTACGAGAATGGCCGTAGCTTGGCTGGGGAGGGGGGGTAGCAGTTTGAGAGCTGTCAGTACAAATTTGAAAATCCTAGCTACACCCCTGCTGGAGAACAGCCACTGTGACTCTTCTACATAATGGTTGCCCCTGTATGGACCTGGGTAATTATAGGCCTATCAGCTTCATCAGTCTTATATGTGAAACCATTTAACATATCACAGCAGAACTCATTTATGCAGAGTTAACTGACCTAGATCCCAGTCTGTTCAGTTTTGAAAAGGACAGGTCCTGTCCTCTGAACTTGGTAAGCTTCTTTGAAAATGTTACAGAGGCTGTGGTCAGTGGACAGTCAGTGCATGAGGCTTATCTTGACTTGGCCAATACTTTTGACACTATTCTCTGTGCTGTTATTATTGAAAAATTAGATAACACCTAGCATAAATCTGTACAGTATTATTGGGTTGCAAATTGGCTAATAGAACCCAGGTTGTGAAAGCTGCTGGTACCCTTTCTGAACGTAAAATTTTTAACTAGTGGGGTACCACTTTCATTGGTGGTCTGTCTCCTCTTTGACAAATGCTTTTCAGACATTGAAGCCAGTATCCCAGAAGTGTGCTTAACTAAATATGATGATGACTGCAAAATTGCCACTACTGTCTGCTTATCCACTGATAAACAACTCCAGCAAGGCTAAATATGCACATACTTGCTGTACCAAAAACAATCTCAAGCTAAAGGCAAAAAATTGCAGCATAGCACCATTCAACAAAAAAATACTCTCATGTTATATGTTATAAATGATAATCCTCTTTGAACAGTTATGGTCGTGAAAGACCCGAGTACTTAAGCGGAGAACTTTCTCTCTTGTTCATTTATCATGTTTCCATCAGTCAGTAGCTCTTTCTGTCTTCCCCAGTTAATTTCCAGAGGAATATCTTCAAGAGCCAAAGAGATCATCCTACCACTGCTGTCTTCCCTTATCAGATCTAGCACTGAACGCAATACCCCTTTTGGTATTTACAAATCCAAGCCCATTGCTATCTGGAAAGGCCAAGGAAATTTCTAAGACGATTAAAGGCCTTAAATCTTTCAACAGTCTTGATAGATTAGTATGGCTGTGACTGTCATACTCAGTAGCCTAGCAGCTGTTATGAGTCTTACTTTTTTAAGACATGACAAAACTGCTGAAGATGAAGGAGAAGATGTGCCATGGTGCTGATATGAATGCTCAGCATCCTGTCCACCTCAATCCTCACCAGCCACTACATGTCCTGCTCTGTGATTCTGGCAGATACCTCTAAACTGCTGTTAAGGAAGAACATTAGCTCCCCTCCCAAGAAGTGGCCACAAGGCTATCAGCAAGCCCTCCTTGTCATCTTCCAGGAGTGACCTTTGTCATCCTGCAAAGAGGAAGGACTGGGGATTGCTGAAAACCCAGGAGCAGTCATAATGGCTGATGCAGAATACAATGGCTGCGGCCTCAGCACAGCCTGCACCTTGACTGTACCTCTAGTAATGGAAAAAAAAGTAGAGGAATGAATACAAAAGATTAGCAGGTGTATGACAGCGTATTACAGACAATAATAAACCTCTCTTACCCATAGTCTTCTCTGACATGCTATCTTCTTTGCTTCTACCTCCAATGGTGTTGCAAAACATAAAGCATACAGCAATCAGTACAACATATTCCAGAAAACAGAAGGCGATTACAGCAACAATAACAGCAAATAGACCTGATTTAGGTTCATAGCTGTATACCAGGCTAACGATCACTAGGGCATTTATAATCCTAGACATACACCCCAAATGTATCGCACTAGTTATTGTGCCATAGAGGTTATTTTAAGGGGTTGTGTTAGGGCATAATGTGATGGCTCCATCAGAAACATAGGCATCTGACCAGGGTGATAAAAGATGAAAAATCAAACCTTGCATCGTGTCCAGGAGGTAAATCACCTTAACCACTATGCCAGCTTCCAAACAAAGTAACACACCACCAGCATCCTTTACATACTGCTGTGACTGGGGTTCAAACCAAGGTTGCTGTGGCGAAAAAGCAGAGCACTAACCTCAATATGATCACAGCGAGCTATCTGGAGAGGATTTACAAAGATATACAGAAGTATAAATTGCTTGCAGTAATAAGGTGTCTCTCTCCATATCCTCAAATCTCCTACTGGTACAATTGGCCCAGGTAGAACCTCTGTAGGTCACTGCTGTACCTGCACCACTTTCTAGAGTTGGTAATGGCAATCATATCAGTCAGTGCCACGACAAGGTGGTACTAGGCAATCATTTTTCTTTTTTTTTTTTTTTCAGGGAACCCTCTAACACTTCCAGCACATGCTCCATAAAATCCCTATGCAGCTAAATTTCATATGCAGCAAATGGAGATTGCTCTTCATCTTGTGGATGCATTAGGTGAGCTCTGCTGAATTCAGTACCTGAAGAGGCCATGTCCACTTGGCAGGTCAGAACAAAGAGGAAAATGTTAGCAGATTGTGCACCACTTGACGAGTATCAGACAGCATGGTTGCACAGTACAAAAAGCAGCATGCCCAGATGGAGATGCAGGCTTTACAGTGGCCGTTATGGCATGCACTGTGCACCTCACCTCCTAACATATGAATGGGTTGACACAAGCATGGTTGTACTGACTGACTGATAAAGCAGCATGTTATAGCTGTGATTCAGAAACAACTGCACTAAATTACCTCATTAGTATATGTTCTGTGTTGTGAAAATTAGTATAGAAAAAAATGGGGTCACCATATAGGCAAGCTGACAAGCAGACAGGGCTACTGGTAATAGACATCAGGACTGCAGCGAGCACACAAGGAAGCATGTAGGCAACAGGGATAGATACTGTGCTGAGGAATGTGTGGGGAAACGGCACAATGCAAGATAGGACTGAGGTGCATGGGGGTACAGAATACAAGCAGGGAAGGTTGTAATTCTGTAGGGGGTAGACTAGGTAAGGAAGACTGAGCAGAGCAGGACAGGTGGTAGTCTTGCAGAGGGGATACCATAACAGCCAATGGAGTACAGAGCAGATCAGGTTGCAGTTCTTCTGAATAGAATCTTGACAGAAAACAGGGAACAAAGTCAGGCTGGGTTACCCTCCTCCTGTTTAGAGCCTGCCACAGTGTAGAGTTTGCACACAGACTTCAAGATATGCTGCAAGGGATATGAGGCCTCCTTTGCATAGGTTGCAACCTCTGCTGTCAGCCCATTTCCAACAGATAAGCTGCCTGTGGTAACATGTCCGTTATTGCAACACTGTGACAAAGCATCTGAATGTTGATAGCATAGCAGCACACAGAGCTGTGAGTCTAAGTTGGGGCAGAAGGCAGTATTGCAGGCAGTTGGCTGCTATCATGGACATTGATGCAGACACCCACTGATTCTCATGTGTATCACAGGTGTACATTTATTGTCATGAGACCAAAGGAATGGCAATGACTGGAAAAGCTCACCTTAACAGAAAAAGATGGAAAAGCTCACCTTAACAGAAAAAGAAGACAGACTACAGGACTTACATACACACACACACACACACACACACGGCAGGCATTTCCTTGAAAAGTGTAAGGTATACAGGATTTTCCTTGACAGTGAGTTGCAGGGACTGGTGCAGGATAATACTTCCCTGGATGACTGTAAAAGGACAGTAGTACAGATACTTCACAGAATCATCGATATGTTATTGCATACCAAGACCAACACATATGAAATTTTGAGAGACAGGCTGACCACAGGCAGTGAACCATCAAAACAGAGGATCCTTGTGGAAGTAGAGGAATTCCTAGTATTCCTGTCCAGGGAGGTGCAAGAGCATTCACAGCAGGCAGTGCCATGGATGTGGGAGTTATTTTTTCAACATTTGTGGACCGGGAAAGTCAGACCAGGACAGAGCCTATTTTCAGCAGAGGCCCAGGAAGAAACACTCCAGATGCATGTCTTTGGAAATGCGGTAGGAAACAAAAAATCCTACATCATTAGAGTATGGTAATATCATTCTCAAGTCATTTCTTGTAACATAATTCCCAGTCTCTGGTCTCTCATTATTCTTATCTTCTCCAACATTGTGTTCACCATAATATGATTTAAGGTATATACTGCATCGCCTGCATCACAGAACAATGGTCACCATTCAGGATGTTCTGCTGCCTACATTCATAGGACAACAAATCAAGGATTATTTCAGTGACAGTGTGTGCACCTGTCAGACTCTGTGGAAAGTCACTATGCACAAAATGCTGGTATGAGTCACACGTGTCAGATGTAGAAATGGAAGCTATCTTGATAGTGTCTATATAATACCCTATATACTGCACATCATCTGTAAGAGTTGAAGCCCTACAGGTTAATATTTTGGACACCTTTTGGAGCAGGAATGGCCTTGGTAGCAATGTGGGTGCGATTATTGGCCCCCAAAACCTTAGGCAAGTGGGAACAAAATATGCTGCCACATCACGTCAAGGTTGATTCTTGTGAAATCTTTATCATTCCCTGTCAGACACTGAAGTCCTCATAGCAACAGTGGTTAATACTACATGAATATCCATGTCTTATTGGGAAGGCATTTTGGGCATCCCATCTGATTCCATGTGAGGGTGGTATGTGTTTACAAACTCCCATATGGTATCCTTGTTCACACAGTAGTGTCATGGTTCTGGATGTGATAATATGTTAGGCAGTAGCAGACTCTTCTGTGATGAGGGGGTGGGCAATGAAGCACAACATTACTGGCACTGAAAACAGCCACTCATAGATGCTGTTCAGCTAATGCTGACAATGCTCCTAGCATCATAATACAATATGTTGGCATTCAGAACACATGTTCACGGTGGTTTATTACACATATTTTGTACATTTCTGAATAACTTCACTGTGATTGATTTTGTTGTTTGCACGTGCTGTGGATTTTATTAGGTCGACAATCATTTATTCATCATTATTTGTTCATTTGTGTGAAATACATACTGTGCTACTTCTTACACAGTAAGGTTGTGCTACTTGTACCGCTGAATTGTCCTCTACCTGTGCATTATGACTTATCACACTGTCCTGTGCAATGCAGTGCTCCCTTTGTGCATACCACCCCAAAACAAGTATAGCCTAGAATATACTTGTAATTAAAATAAGTGGGATGCTGTTAAATTAGGCTACTGGTAATTTGATAATTAGAAACTCTCAAAAAAGTGTTGTACTACATGTTCAATGCAGTGACTGAGGTGCTAAATAAAATATGACTATTACTAAGCAAAGTAAATGTATTTAGACTTGCATTTACTGGAAGTATTATAAGATGATGACAGTTTGCATCATATTCAGAAGATGCATTGCCTAAAATATAATCTGCATCATAATCAGAACACACATTGCCAGTGCATGTCCTGAAATATAAAATCGGCATTTTATTCAGACCACATGCACAAAAATCCACTTGTGCATTACTGTTATATAAAGACAGTATTTCAGAAAAAATCTTACCTTTTCTAAATAAAATATATATGCCCTAAAATATAATCTGCATCATATTCAGAACACACATTGGCAATGTATGCCCTAAACATAATCTGAATCATATTCAGAACTCATGTTGCCAATCATCAATCTCCTGTTCCCTTTTCTACATGGGGTCATGGTGTCTTGTCAACTGTTGCCATCTCTCTTGATTAAATGCAACTCTCCTGCCTTCTTTGACAGTCAAGGCTGACTGTTGCAGGTCTTGTTTCACACAATCCAACAACCTCTTTGCCAGATGCCCTCATTTGCCCTTGTCTTCTTCCTGTCTGTTCCAAATCTTCTTCACCAGATTGAGTATATGTGCAAAAATGCAGAAGGCAAAGTAACAAAATCTGTTCTGTGACTATCTGCAATTGGAGCTGCTTTGGCTTCTGGTCTGATGTCCTCATTTCTTCATTTGTCCCACATTGTGCATCCAACCACCTGCACGAACCAAAAAGAAAAGATGAACTGAAGACCACAGATGAAGAATCCACTTAAAACACCAGTTTATTGCACCTCTAGCACTTCAGCAACCGCCTTCAAGGAGTATAAAACATCACATAACTTACAGTTTATATACCTTAATACATCTAACAATTAAACAAAGCAGCCTAAACCAGTCAATAAACATTAAAAAATACTTAATACTACTCTCTCAGATAAGAAACCTCCAGTTACATTCCACATTCAGACCCTGAGGAAATAAATGGTCATATTTCAAAATAAAAATGCTTTCTTTATACAACAACTTCTTTTTATACAAATCATCAGAAATTACACCCTTCATAAAATGTTCTAAGATAGTGGCTTGTAACCAATTTGGATTAGAATTGTGAACCAGCATAAAATGCTTAGCAACAGGGCTATCTTCTTTATTTATAATATTCCTGACATGCTCCTGCAGTCTAGTTTTAAACTTCCTTTTACTTTCTCCTATATATACACAAAGTTACACGGACATTTCAAGCATAAATAATACCTTCAGTATTACAGCTATATGTTTTTTTAATCTCAAATACATGGCTATTTATATACTTAAAAGTTGGAACAATATAGTGACATACATTGCAATGACCACAGGGTGAAGTTCCTAGTTTCTGTATGGTCCTATATTGTAATGTCTCAGTGGGATATTTAAATTTATTATGTACCAAGATATCTTTTAAATTCCTACCTCTATGAAATGAGATGCCTAAAGACCTAGACAATAAATTTTAGGTCCATTGATCTAAACAAAAAATTCCAGTAGTGTTTAACAATATCTGTTAAAACATCACTGAAAACACTATCTAATCTTCTCTGGATTTCTAGCATCTAACTTATACCCATTACTTCCATACTTAAGTACCAACTTTATGTTGTTCATTAATAACCTTATCTATAGCTGTTTGAATACTAGCTTCACTATAGCCCCTCAAACATCTCACTAGTCACACTAATTTCTTTAAAGTCCATGTCAGTATTACATAGCAGTCTAAGTCTCATACATTCCCCATAGGGCAAGGAGACTGAAGTATGAACTGGATGACAGCTAGTCCCCATCACAAATTTTCTATGCACAGATCAGGTTGGCATACATGGGGGCAAAAGATGCCCCCATGGCAGTGCCCTTGATTTGTCTGTATAATTGTTCATTAAACATAAAAAAAATATTCAAACAAAATCCAATATTTCAATAATATAATACGTTACTGGACTAATGGACTATCACACAAAAAATATTTTACTGCTTCTAGTCCAAACTGACACTGTATGTTAGTATACGGACTAACAACATCAACACTTTAATCTGCACTCCATTGTATTTTAGCTAATTTTTCCAAAAAAATCAAAACTATCCCTGATATAACTAGGTAACTTTATTACATAAGGGAATAAATATTCATGCAAAAATTTCCCAATATTATATAAAAGATATTTTTGAGCAGATACAATAGGCCTACCAGGTGGGTCAACCCTAATTTTTGGAAGACAGTGTTGAAAGCCAACTCACTGTCATCAGTATTAAACTTTTTATCTTTGTCATTTTGTGAAAAATATTTTAACCTCACTCCCTTAGATATAAGGGTGTCATTCATAGCCTTAATATATTCATATCTAAATGTGTCATATCATAGAGCAACATTCATCACCACTATCTTACCACCTTTATCAGATGGTTTAATAAGATGTTCATTATTCGCGGATGCCTGTAGTTCCTTCCGTTCCTTCTTATTCAAGTTATATACCAACTTATGCTTATACTGCATAAAATCACAATTTTCTACAGCAAAATTGAACATTTGAGAAAAACATTTTATATGTTCATGTTGGTATGGAGGAATAATCACTTTGCTCATTATTTTATCAGTTTTTAACAAACTATAGGCATTATAGTAACTTGCATAGTCAAATCATTCCTCAGGGTCATATACACAAGAATAAAAGCCTTTCTCTAAACTATCAGATTCTAACCAACTACCATCACCTTCTTTATACTGGTTATTGGCAAAACTTCCTACACAGTCTAAAAATATCACACTTTAATTCTTGTAACCGAAAGACCATAATTCAAAACTCAAAACATTCATCCGATCTACAGATAAAGAAATGTTAATGAACAATAGAAATTCTTACACTCAGATGCAGCAGCTGCATACAGCTACCATCGCCTTCTTTATACTGGTTATTGGCAAAAAAATATATTAAATGCATCTTCCTACACAGTCTAAAAATATCACACTTTAATTCATGTAACTGAGGCAGCACTGTGAGTATATATTTAAGACCATAATTCAAAACATTTGTCTGATCTACAGATAAAGACGCACTAGAAATGTTATGAACAATAGAAATGTTCTTACACTGACATGCAGCAGCTTCATGGATTGTTTCACCCACATCTTTGTACATAAGACACAGAACTGTCAAGAATATCTTGCACAACATTATTTAGTCACACTAATGCCATTTGCTTCTCTTGTTATTATTGAAACTGTGTCCTTCAATTGTTAAAGTTCCCAGACTGAAATCTTCCTCTTGTCCGCTCACTTTGCTCTTCTTGAAACTGCTGGTTCCCCCTCAGAAAATCTGAGATTAATCTAGATGGATTTTGAGCTGCTGGTAACACTGGAAAATGCTCTCCTTTACCTCCACCATTAGAGGAAACGCCCAAAACATCTGAAGCAAAAGATGCACTCCTAGAAGGAGCTGATGATTTCTTAAAGGGACCAGAGCCTTTATTACACTGAAAATGTGTTGGTTTTTGCCATAAAAAGGCACGATTACTTTGATAGTCTTTTAGCTCCCTTTTCAATTTTGTGCATTTCAGATCAATGAGTTATTTTTCATATCTAGACCAATATTTACATCTAAAACTTGTGAAACTGCATAGATGCAAGTCTTTTAGATAAGTCATTATAGGCAGCTTTAATGTCTTCCTAAAGCTTGTTTTGTTTCACACTCTTTCCAATAGAATGAAAATCCATTCTAAAGTACAACGATGAGCTACCAATAACCATTTCTTAGAAAATTGCACATCCCTTTCATCAGACATATCAGGAGTAGAAGGACTTTTAAAGGCTCTTGGTCACTAGGTGTAATATCTAAGCCAACATATCTTTGCAAGCTTAACAGATTAAAGTATACAGCAGTTTCTTTATGCAGTAACTGTTCCAACTTACTCATTAAAGCACTCAATTCACCAGCAGGACTGGAAGAAGGACCAAATTGTCCCACAGAGGCAAATGGATCATTCAGTCTAGAATTTCTTGCTTGTTCAAGCCTTTCAAAAAATGTGAAGTAGAGGAAACACCCACTGAAGCAGAAGTATTGGCAACGTTGGAACCAGCCATACCTGCAGCATTCTGATGCATTACAAAACTGTCCATAGTTTTTTGACTACCTTCCAGTGTGTCATCCCTTAAGAGCCTAGAGATCCCAAACAAAGATTCATTCACCATAAAAACAGACCAAACACTGCACGAACCAAAAAGAAAAGATGAACTGAAGACCACAGACGAAGAATCCACTTAAAACACCAGTTTATTGCACCTCTAGCACTTCAGCAACCACCTTCAAGGAGTATAAAACATCACATAACTTACACGGTTTATATACCCTAATACATCTAACAATTAAACAAGCAGCCTAAACCAATTAATCAATAAACATTAAAAAACATTTAATACTACTATCTCATCAGATAAGAAACCTCCAGTTACATTCCACATTCAGACCCTGAGGAAATAAAGTGTCATATTTCAAAATAAAAATGCTTTCTTTATATAACAACTTCTTTTTATACAAATTATCAGAAATTACACCCTTCATAATATGTTCTAAGATAGTGGCTTGTAGCCCATTTGGATTAGAATTGTGAACCAGCATAAAATGTTTAGCAATAAAGCTATCTTCTTTATTATTTTTAATATTCCTGACATGTTCCTGCAGTCTAGTTTTAAACTTCCTTTTACTTTCTCCTATATATACAAGGTTACACGGACATTTCAATGCATAAATAATACCTTCAGTGTTACAGTTATATATTTTTTTAACCTCAAATACATGGCTATTTATATACTTAAAAGTTGGAACAATATAATGACATACATTGCAATGACCACAGGGTGAAGTTCCTATTTTCTGCATGGTCCTATATTGTAATGTCTCAGTGGGATATTTAAATTTATTATGTACCAAGATATCTTTTAAATTCCTACCTCTACGAAATGAGATGCCTAAAGACCTAGACAACCACCTGTCTCAGGCACTTAATCTCCATCACCTCTAGGTCCCTCAACTGATCTGCCTTTACTGTGCAGGTTTCTGTAGCATACAGTAGTATTGATTGCACCACTGTTTTGCACACCTTACTTTTCAGCTTCTTTGTCATTCTTCTGTCATACACTACCCCTGATACTCTGTGCCAGTTCACTGCAGCTCCCATTTTCTAGTTTTAACTTCTCATTTATACTTCCCTTCTTCCCAACCACCTATCCCAGATACTTGAAGCAGTTAACCTGTTCCCCAGTTTTCCTTTCTATCTCAATTTTCAGCTTCTTTTAATTTCCCTCATTTGCTGCCATTACAACTGTCTTACCTTTTCTCATTTTTATCCCATGTGCCTTTTAGTTTTGCATTCCATTTCACTGCCCTTTGCTGACATTCTTGCTCAGAGTCTGCTTGTAATACCACATGGTCTGCATATAGCAGCTTTGTTGATCTGTCCCCTCCAACCTGTTTGCTGATGCAATCCATCACCAGTATGAGCTGAATCCTGTTTCACTCCCACTCCCACAGAGAACCCCTCCGTGAGTCCAAGCACTGTTCATACTTGAGTCATTTTTGTACATAGTCTGCACTAATTCTACTAATGTTGCAGGGACTTCAAACCACTGCAGGACTGGCCAAATTAGCATTCTTGGGACCTTGTCATATGCTTTCTCCAAGTCTAGGAAAGCCCAGTTGGACTATTTCCATATCTCTAGCTTTTTCTCAACTATCTGTCTCACTGCAAACATCAGGCCAGTTGTTCTGCATCCCGATCTGAATCCGAACCACTCATTTCCCATCTTACTTTCTACTGCTGTGCATATTCATTTATCACTCACCCCTTCCAGACTTTTCATGCAGTGTGACAGGAGTGTGATACCACTGTACTGCCCACAGTTGTGAATGTCCCCTTTGTTCTTGTACAGTGTCAACAGTATGTTTATTCTACAGTGATCTAGGATATGCCTTTCTCTCCATACTGTTATGAGTACCCTCAGGAGCCATTTCTCCCCTATCTCACCCAACATCTTGATTATCTCTGCTGTGACCTCATCTGAGTCTGCTGCTTCCTCTGACTTCATTTGCTTTAGTGCTGTTATCACTTCTTCTGGGGTGGGCTCATTTTCTTTCGTCATAGGCTGTGTTTGAGGCAGTATAGCTTCTGTGTTTTTTTCATTCAGAAGCTGCTGGAAGTATGCCTTCTATCTGCCTTTGATTTCCTATGGACTGGTGAGTAAATTGTTGTTGGCATCCCTTATGAATGGTGTCTCATTATCTTCTTTATCTTTCTGTCTTTGTCTTGCAACCTGATCAATTTTTTTGTGCTATCTACTGAGTCATATTCCAGAAGTTGGTAGAGTGCCTTTGATGCCTTTTCTTTTTGCTGTTGTGACTCTTCTCTTAGCCTCTTTGTTAGCTAACCAGGATTCGTTCTTAGCCTGGCCAGTATTTTCTATCTTCCACTTTTATTTGCGCTCATTCTTTCTTTTGATGATTTCCTGGTCTTCTGCATTCCAGCACCAGCTTTCCTTATGTACCTTGCTTCCATACCTGTCTTGGCCACATATCTGTTCTATAGCCCTCACACATGTTGTTTTGAGGTGTTGCTGTTCTTATCAACTCCACCAATTTGCTTTTCCTGAGATAGTCGTATTTTCTTGAACTCTTGTGCTTTCTTTCCAGTCAGCTTCCACTTCTTCAGCCTAGTCTCTGTTTACCTTAGAGCTTTCTATGACCACTGTTTGCAGCAGATTGTGGTAACCAATGGTTTATGTTGTGGGATGGTTGTTTCACTGGTGATGACTTTGCAATCGATTATTCTACCACAGTGCCCTTTCCTTACTAGGAGTAAGTCTACCTGAGTTGCATGTTGGCCACTCTTGTATGTAATCTTGTGACTGCCTCTGTTGTTGAACCACGTGGTGGCCACCATCAAGCCATTTGCCAAACAGAGGTATAGAATGGATTCTCCTTATTTATTCCTCTTTCCCCACCCATGTGAACCCAGGCAGTCCTCATATCCCATTCTGTATGTCTGCCTGTCCTCATAAGTGCATTCAATTCATGTTGTCTGGCTTTATCTAGTAGGTTCTGTAACTTCTGTCAGAATGTACTCTTTTCCTGTCTGTCATGACCTTGTGGGCTATAGGCTGAGATTATGAATAATACCCAATCCTTACATTGGAGTCTGATTGTTATAAATTTATCACTAGTTTTGATGACATTCCTCACTGTTTCTGAAGACTTTCCTTCACCAAAATTCCCACAACATTTCTTGTTTGTCCACTGCATGAGTAGTAGACTCTGGATCCCAAGCCAAATGGCTTTGCTCTACTGCCTTTCCATCTTGTCTCATGGATACATAGAATGTCCAGCCTCCTTCTTACCATAATGTCATCCACTTCCAAATTGCATCCTGTGACTGAACCTACATTGAGTGTAACAATCCTTACTTCATGTTTGGCAGGTTGATTGGTTTTACCTCCAGCTTTTGGTCAACAGAGCTATCCTGGGTAACCCAAGCTGGGTAGCTAGATATTGGCTGGCCAGCAGCCCAGGGCTATCAAACTTTATAGTGGACACAAACTGGCCAATAGAGGTGCATACATTCCTCACACTGTTAACATGGGTCCCTGATGTAGGTTGGAGTAGGCTGGGCCCTCAACCCACTTATCAGCCGCAAATAACCATGCCCATTTTTGTTGCATTTGTCAACACAACCAAATCACCTAGAGACAGGTTTTACACAGCTGAGTGGCTAGCCCTAACACAGCTCACAGTCTGTGTTCTGTGTTCTCCCATCTAGATGATGCTGCACACCATAGTTGAAGCCCAGAGCAGTTGGTCTGTACAAATCTTCCTCTTACAGGGCACCATATAGAGTCAGTGCCTCAGACCACAACTCCATTCCTGGGTGAGTTCAAGATGGAAACACTCATCATGTTTTTGAGAGATGAGAGAACTCCCACAGAGACATACATGCTAAATCCACACAAGCATTGGCCACAGGTCAGAACTGAACCTTGTATCCTGTGGGTGGTAGGCCAAGACCTTAACCGTTATGTCAACTGGTCACTAATGTATACCCTAAAATATAATCTGCATCATATTTATAACACATTGCGAATGCATTCCCTAAAATATAATCTGTATTATATTCAGAACAAACATTGTGACTGTATGCCCTGAAATATAATCTACATCATATTCAGAGTAGTCATTGACAATATATGCCATAAAATATAATCTGCATCATATTCAGAACATACATTGATAATGTATACCTTAAAATATAATCTGCATCATATTCAGAAAACACATTGTCGTTGCATGCCCTAAAATGAAATCTGCATGATATTCAGAACACACTGCATCATACTGAGAGCACACATTGACAGTGTATGCCCTAAAATATAATCTACATTATATTCAGAACATACAATGTTCATCGTGTTTCACTGTTGCAGTCATTACAATTGGGTTATCCTGCTGGCAGGCTACCCGCAGTCTTCCTGAATTCCAAAGTCTAGGTCCGGCGTCGGTTGCTGTCGCCTCCTCCCTGACGTCAGTGCACCAGGGGTATAAAGGATGCAGCCAACGCCATTTTCTTCGGTCTTTCTTGCCACGCAGTGCCCGAAGCAAAAGCAGTTCACAAGTGCCGGTCGGCCGACTCCTGAGATTTTCGTGTTCGAATTTCAGATCCAAAGTCTTCATTAAAAGCTAAATTCCCCGTTGGGGAAACTTTTTTCTTCCTCCAGACCGATGTCAGAAAAAGTTAATAAATGTATTTCTTGTGGGAAGCAAATACCTCATAAGGACTTCCATTCTTACTGTATTCCTTGCCTAGGCCCTGATCACGACGTTGCTAATTGTCGGTTTTGTGCTAAATTTAACAAATGCATTATTAAGCGTTGGTACGATTTTGCATTTCACTATTTTGGCAGAAGATTTAATTACACGATGTTGTCGGATAGCCATCCGACTACCACAATTCAAAAGAAACGCAAAGAAAAAGAAAAGAACAGGCATCCAAGGTCCAAAACTGACGACGAGGTTCTTCTAAGCCAGTCACCGGTTCGCCGGTTCTCAGTGAGGCACTTTCGCAGCCCCTGACACCCGCTACTTTAGAGCTGCAGGCCGCATCCAACTCCCACATGGAGCCATCTAGGCCACTGGAAACTCAAGGTATTGGAAGGTATTGGAACCTCAGAAACTATTCCCTCAGATGGGTCCAGAGCCACTGAGCAGGCATTGGCTTCTGAGGGTGTTTTCAGGCCTACACAGTTATATGTTAAAATGATTTCAGCTTCAAAGGCAAAGACTAAAGCACCTCTAAAGACAAAGAAACAAGTACAACAGCCCCATGGGCATGCCTCCATGCCTAAAAAACAGATGCTCAAAATGTCCGAAGACCTAATTACTTTGATCAGGGGTTCCCATCCCCCTCCTGATAAGAGGCATAGGCAAGAGACAGAATATGAATCTTCAGATCAGGTTTCCATTTCTTCTGATTCCTCTTCTGATCAGGAATACTCTCTTCCTCCCTATGAGGATTCTGATGCTGAAGAATCTATCCCTTCAGCCTCTCCTCCTGAAGATTATTATTTTGGGGAAACTCTACATACCATGAGGGAGCATTTCCACTGGGAGAGCCAATATTATTCAGAATCTAAGAAAAGGCTCAGAGACTTCATTTTACTACCTCAGCACAGGCCCCTTGCTATTCCACCTGTGTTAGATATTGTAGATGATGTATTTTCAGAATCCAGCCTGACTCCCGACTCTTTACCTCCAGCTCCTGTTAAGCCAGACAGATACTACAGGGTTCTCGATTCACATATATTTCTTTTTAAGAACCCTGCTGCTGACCCAGAAACTATCTCTCAGGGTCCCAAAGGGGTCAAGGTTTCCACTGCTAAAAACCCTGCCCCTTCTGACAGGGATTCTAGGGCACTGGACAGATGGTGAAAAAAGTTTACACTTCTGCCACCTTGGCTATAAGGGCTTTAAATTGTCAGTTTCATATGCTTAAATATCAGCAATATAGTATGTCACTGCTAAAACAGAAAATGTTGATAAATTCTGAATGTGCAGAAAACAAAGAAATGCAGGATGTATTGCATGCAGCTGAACAAGTGGGAAAGCATACTTTGCAATGTGGTTTTGATTCTCTGGAGGCCTCCTGCAGGGCTGCTGTTACGGGTTCTGTCATTAGGAGGCATGCTTCGTTAAAGGAACAGAATCTGCCTGATCATGTTAAAGCAAAATTATTAGTTGCTCCATTACAGCATGATACCTTGTTTGGTGTTAAAGCAGAAGAGGTGTTGAAGAAAATGGAGGACAAAGCTAAATCTATGCAAACAGTCAAGGATTTCTTACAGGTACACCCTCCAAGATTTAGCAGGCACTGTCCTACAAAGAATTGGTCCTTTCCAGTGTCAGACAGGCCACAAAGATTCAGATACAGACACCCTAGAGGCAGATCCCAGCCCCAAGGCTCATACAGGTCTAAACAATGGGGTACTTCTACCTCCAAAAGTGGAGAAGACAAATCACAGCCATACAGGAAACAGTCCCAATGACTTCCCCCTGCCTGCGCCAAGCACTTATCTTCTGGTAGCACCTTTAGGGGAAAACTAGCACTTTTTTCTCAAAATTGGCACGTAATAACCCAGGACAAATGGGTCTTGGATATAGTGTCACAAGGCTACAGGTTTCACTTTCACACCCTGTCAAGGGCAAACAGTTTGCCAGACCTGCCAAAAAAATCATTGGACAGAGGCACAAAAGCAAGTATCATCCCTCATGGACATGAGGGCCATTTGGCAAGTACCACAGCAAGAGCAGGGACAAGGATTTTACTCAAGACTGTTCTCGGTGCCCAGAAAGGACAAATTCTGGAGATCTATACTGGACCTATCTATCCTAAACACATATCTGGATATTCCAAGATTCAAAATGTTGACTCTGCAGCAGCTTCTGCCCATGCTGGGCAAGAAGGCTTGGCTTGTGACATTAGACCTAAAAGAGGCATACATGCATGTCCCAATCAGACAATCATGCAGAAGATACCTCAGATTCATAGCTGGCTCAATGCACTACCAATTCTCTGCACTGCCCTTTGGCTTGTCTACTGCGCCCAGGGTCTTCACAAAATGCCTGGCTCCAGTAATTGCATTTTGCAGACAAAGAGGACTACAAATATATCCTTACTTGGATGACTGCCTTATTCAAGCAGAGAACAAGGACATTCTACTACAGCATCTGGCGTTTGTAAAAAGATTACTAACATGCCTAGGGTACACAGTAAATGAAAAGAAATCAAAACTAGTACCCTCTCAAGAGATAATATTCCTGGGTGCAAGCTTAAATACAACTGCCCAGATGGCTTATCTCACGCCAGACAAACAAAGGCAACTGACAACTTATTTCAAAATGTTGGCAACAAAGACCCAGTTATCTGCAAGAAAAATTCTGCAGGCTTTGGGCTTCATGCCATCCTGAATTCTGCTAATTCCATATGCAAGACTGCATATGAGGAAACTTCAATGGTATCTAAAAAGTGTTTGGACTCAACATTGCCACAGCCTGGAAACAATAATTACCCTCATTCCCTGCCTGCAACAGGAGTTTCGATGGTGGGAAAAGGCCTGTCACCACAACAAGGGGCAGCCATTCACTTTACCCACAGCCAGGCAGATATTAACAACAGATGCATCAGATTATGCCTGGGGGCCCACATGGCAGGAAGATGTATTCAGGGCACATGGTCCGCAAGCCAAATGCATCTACATATCAACCAAAAAGAGATGCTAGCTGTTCAGAATGCCCTGACAGCCTTCAAGGATCTACTTCATCCGGGACAACTACTGATAAAGACGGACAATACTACAGTCATGTGGTACATAAACAAGCCGGGAGGCACTCATTCCTACCCCTTATGCAGACTAGCCATGACTTTGTGGGACACAGCATTGACTTACCAAGTACATCTGCAGGCACAATTCCTGCCAGGAAAGATAAATAAACTGGCAGATAAACTAAGCAGAAACCTCATGGATCCCCACGAGTGGAAATTGGATCCGCAAGTCTTCAGCATGATAACAAGGAATTGGGGATGCCCGGACATAGATCTATTTGCCTCCCCTCACAACTGCCATCTACAGAGATTCTGCACAAGGACTTATCACAAGCAAGCATGGAAAGTGGATGATCTATCTTTCAGCTGGAAAAACTTAACAGTATATGCCTTTCCTCCACTGCCTCTCCTCCCCAAAGTACTCCTAAAAGTCAGACAAGAGAAGCCAAAAATGATACTTATTGCCCCAGACTGGCCCCACCAGCACTGGTACCCAATCCTAAGGAACTTGTCTCAATACCCAGCCTGGACATTACCTCATATTCCGCACTTACTGTCCCAACACAATAATCGGATCCTGCACAGCCAACTCAAGACCTTAAATCTGGCAGCATGGCGGATAATGTTGTCATTCAAAACACAACTCTCTCTAAAGTGGTGATGGATGTTATTTTGGAGGCCAGGAGGCCTAGTACCAGAAAATCTTATGCTGAAAAATGGAAGAGATTCTGTGCTTGGAACCAGGCACAAGAGATTGACATGACTGTACCAAACATTCCTCAAATTTTGCAATATTTAACTGAGATGCTGGACAAAGGCCTATCCTTTTCATCAATTAAGATTCATGCCTCTGCCATTTCAGCTCATTACAATACAGAGCCACCTATTTTTTCTCATCCTTTATTAAGGCAGTACCTCAGAGGAGCCAAAAACTTAAGGCCTCCAAGGAAATCACCAATTCCTGCATGGGACCTCAATTATGTCTGGCAAAAACTCACCCTGCCTCCTTTTGAGCAAGCTGCTACAGCTGATATAAAAATTTTAATCATGGAAAACAGCTCTGCTCCTAGCAATAACCTCTGCAAGATGAGTCTCAGAGCTACAGGCACTCATGGCTGTAGAACCTTTTATCATTTTCCATCCAGATAGGGTTTCTCTGAGGACAAACCCGACATTTATGCCTAAGGTAGTGTCCAGTGTGGCCTTTAACCAAACTATTCATTTGCCTACCTTTTACCCAAACCTGCAGAATAAGGGTGAGAGACTTTTACATTCTTTGGACATACACAGACAGCTGCGTTTCTACTTGGACAGAACCAAAGCTTTCAGAAAGACTGAGCAATTACTAGTGGCATATGCTGCAGGATCACAAGGAAAGGCTATCTCAAAGCAGACTATTTCAAAGTGGATAGGCCACTGCATTCATTTCTGCTATTCACAACATGGCAAATCAGTGCCTAAGGGCATTAGGCCACATTCAACCAGAGCAGCAGCCACTTCAGCAGCCTTCCTCAGAGGAGTACCAACCAAAGACATTTTAGAGGCTGCAACCTGGAGTTCAGTGCACACTTTTACAAAGCACTATCACTTAACACTCTACTCTAAATCCAGGGCAGGCTTTGCCACTGCAGTTCTGCAGGGCATCATAGCCGCCACTAATCCTATTTAGCTCCAGCCTCCCAATCTTAGCTTTGGGATTCAACCCAATTGTAATGATTGCAACAGTGAAACACGATGAACATAGTACAGTTGTGTCCTTGCCATAAATGTCGATGTTAGAGTGTATTCACTGTTGCAGTCCAGGTTACCCTCCTACCATCCCCCTTATCTTTATTGGAACTTATCTGTACTTCTCTATTCTATACAACCTATGTGGTGTATTTGCTTGTAGATGAAGGAAAAATTTACCTTGGTGCATGCATGCTTTATTGACATATTTTCAGCCTACCCTTTTGGAGGCACCTGACATCTGGGGCAAGAAAAACTGAAGAAAATGGCATCGGCTGCATCCTTTATACCCCTGGTGCACTGACATCAGGGAGGAGGTGACAGCAACCAACACAGGACCTAGAGTTTGGAATTCAGGCCGACTGCGGGTAGCCTGCCAGCAGGATAACCCAATTGTAATGACTGCAACAGTGAATACACTCGAACATCTACATTTATGGTAAGTACACAACTGTACTTTGTCAACATGTGCTCTAAAATATATTCTGCATTATATTTAGAACACACATTGCCATTGTATGCCCTAAAGTATAATCTGTATCATACTCAGAACACACATTGTCAATGCATGCTGTAAAATATTATATGGATTATATTCAGACCACATGCCCTAAAATATACTCATGTTTTATCACTGTTATTAAACAAATTCTTACCTTTTCTAAATAAAATATATGCCCAAAAATATAATCTGCATCATATTTAGGACACGTTGCCAATGAATGCCCTAAAATCTAATCTGCATCATATGTAGTACATTTTGCCAATGTATGTCGTAAAATATAATAGGTTCATAGGTGTAGGTACTAGGCTATCTGTCTGAAGGCATTTATAAGCCTACCCGGAATGTGTTGGCTTTCGCTGCCCCCTTAAATTAGTTCCCTGTGCATCAGCAGAGCCATTGAAGTGATTGCCGGGGTAAACTTTCTGTTTCCTATCCACTCGTCAAGGTTTCTCTTGAAGAGGGTTAGTGAGGAGCTCTGCCTAATGTAGATTGGAATCTTGTTCCAGAGCATGGGAAGTCTCTGGGACAGGAATCTATCCCTCCAGCACATCCTATTTATTGTTGTGGTGAGGTTTAGATCCTTAGACATGTGGCTTGAGGGGTTATGGCTTTCTTAAGGTGGAGCATGTCCATCAATTCTGGGTTGGACATGGCCTTGTATGTCAGGCAGAAATCACCTCTGAGTAGGCGGTATGCAACCAAGTACAGCTGGAGTTTCTTCAGTTGAGCTGCATAGGGCATCTGTTTGAGGCCAGTGATCCTCTTGGTGAGGTACTTCTGTGGTCTTTCCAGCTGTTGCAGGTGTCTTGTAAGGTACATCCCAAATGGGGCATTGTACTCTATGATGGGTCTGATGAGTGATGCGTAGAGGGGCACAATGACCTCTTTTGATCTGGATGCAAACCCTTTTGTGATTAGGTGGGCCTCATAGAAAGATTTTCTAACCACTTTGGCAATGTGATTATCAAAGGAGAGGTTACTATCTACTTGTATCCCCAGATCCCTTATTATGTCTTTTGTATTTAGGGGGTACCAACTATGTGGTAGTTGTGGGTACTTTGTTTTTTCCAAAGAGGATGACTATGCACTTTTTGGCATTTAGCTTGAGGCCATGGTTTTGACACCAGGTATCTGTCTCATTGAAACCCTTTTGGAGGATGTATGTGTCAGCTGGAAAGTCAATTATAACCCCTAGTTTGCAGTCGTCAGTGAACTTGGTTAGCCATAGTCCTCCTGTGCTTGCCTGTACCTCTGAGAAGTATATGCTGAACAGGAGGGGTCCTATGACAGAGCCCTGGGGAATGCCACTTGTAACCAGTTTAGAGACAGACCTAGCTCCTGCAACTCTTACCATGTGGGTTCTGTCCATGAGCCAGTTGACAACCCATCTCGTGACATAGGGGTTTATGTTCAGGCTGGTGAGCTTATCTATAATACCTGAATGGGGAATGGTGTTGAAGGCTTTTGGAAGGTCTAGTGGACCACCTTTCCCTCATCTATAGCCTTGGTAACAAGTCCACCAGGTTTAGGAGGCATGATCTGCCCTTAACAAAGCCGAACTGGGTAGGGTCCAGTGTTTGGAGGTTCCCAATATCTCTGTTAATGAGATCCATCATGATGTGCTCCATAGCCTTGCAGACCAAGCTAGTCAGGCTTATAGGGCAATAGTTCCCATGGTCTGTTGTGGCACCACCTTTGTGGAGTGGAATAACCGTTGCTGTGCACCACTCTATGGGCACGTAGCCTGTGGAGAGGCTGAGTTTGAACAGTGTGTTTAGGTGAGGTCCAATTGACACTGTGTTTTTGGCTTTGGAGAGGGCTGTTTTAACCTGAGTGTCTGTGATTTCAGGGGCACTACATTCTTCTGGTATGGTTATGGGCCCTTTTGGGGGTGAAGTTTGCACTGAACCTGCCTGCCAGGATGTTGGCAATGTCAGTCGGTTCAGTGTATTTTGTGCCATTCTGCACTAACTCTGAGCAGATCTGTGAATTGCCACTTAGATTCTTGACATTGCTAAAGAATGCCTTGTGGTTATCTTTGGAGTCCTTGGCAATTTTTCTTTCGAAATTAGCCTTGGATGATTTTATGAGGGATTGTGGTTTCTTGCTGATACTGATCAGGGATGTCTTCCCTTCTTGGGATTTTACTTTTCTTTTGTACTAGTTTCCTCCTTCTATTGTATAGCTTGTTTATGGCAGGGGTCCACCAGACTGGTTTACTTTTCTTGGAGTTGTGAGTCTTGGTTTTGCTTGGAATTGCATGATCCATGCATTCTTGTAGGTGCCCATAGAGTGCATTAGTAAAGGATTTTGCAGCTTGGACAGCATTATCCTTTAGCATGGGGGCTTTGAAACTTTCCACCTTGGTCTTAAGTAATGTGAAGTTTGCTTTTGAAAAGTTTTTCACGGTGGTTTCTTTGACCGGGGGTGGGGGCGGAATGTGGATATTCAGAGTGATTAGTTTATGGTCAGATCTAACCAGCGAGGGGTTGACCTCCGGTGTGAAACACTGGTCACCTATGTTGGTGATGACCAGTTCCAATATGTTGTCAACTCTGGTGGGGATGTTAACCAGTTGATCCAGGGTGTTTGAGTTTATAAATTCTAGGAAATGTTGGGCATGGGAGTTTGTACTTGAATAGTTCTCCCAGTTAATGTTTGGTTAATTGAAATCACCCAATATCAGGGTGTTTTGTGGGACCTTTATGCTTCCCAGTGTTTCCAGAAATGCAGAATGGGGGTCCTGGGGCATGGTGGGTGATGTGTAGCAAGCTACAATTTGAATTCCAGTTTTGCCCATTGTTAGTTGCACGTGGATGTTCTCTGAAGCATCGTGCTGTGCCACTAACCTGGAGGTATGGGTATCCTTGATGAATCTGCATCATATTCATTACACACAATGCTAATATATGCCCTAAAAATATTCTGACAATAATCCATGACTTGGGGTGGATAATACTGGTTTTAGCCATGGTTGGCATGGTTAGATTGTAGGGGCAAAGCCTGAGTAGTCAAACAAAGTCAGTCATGGGGAAAAGCAGCATTACCTGCTCATGAATTATTACTGTTACGCAATGATATTATTTACAAAAACAGTTTCTTACCTTTTCTAAATAATATCATTGTAGAAATGGACTTTCGTGTTCCTCTGTGGCTTCTCCATTGACAGGATGCCTACAGTGTGTACTGAGCATGCATTCAGCATGTCCATGCTGATACTTGTACAGTAATAGTGGTTATGCTTCTTTTTATGATTCTTCTGTTTAAATGCTGTAATACCTTTGCACAGCAACAGCATTTAAATAGAGGAATTTGTATTATAGGAAAAAATGCAGCTGTGACTGCTGTAAGTTCAGTAGCTGGTAGCTGCAATGATACCAATTCTCATCGTGGCTACCAGCTATCGAACTGACAGCAATCACAGCTGTTGCTTTTCTGTGCGTATACATTCTTTTGTTTCTATGCTGCTGTTGTCTGAATGTATGCAATTTACATTTGAACAGCAGCACAACTAAAACAGAAGAATTTATAACAAAGAAAAACAGCAGCTCACATCATTGGTACAATGGCTTTAATCAAAGAATACTGTATTTGCATTTTAGAGATGGACTACGGGCCAGTTTGCTACCAAATGGTTTAACTAACAAAAAAAACCTACAGGATCTGATGTTGTCAATTTTCATTTTATCCTCAGCTGCTGAGTTCAGATCCAAACCTCGGATCTGACTCGGCCGTTACTATATCTCATGGTAACCAAAAAGCTCTTGAGCCTCTCCCTTAACCATAATACACCAACCCCTAACATACCCAGATCTCATTTACTGCTTTTCATGAAAAGAAGTGATCAGCCATCGCTCTTGAGTTTCAATAGATAAGTGGTAATTTGTTTTCCCCTTACTGATCTCTCTAATATCTTGGGCTTCAAGCATACTTATTCTCTTACCTTCGTACATTATTGTATACCTGTTTTACCATTGTTGGTATTTTTTCTCCCACTTTTCTGTTATGCACGCTGGTGTAATTCTATTACCACTGTTGGTATTCTTCTGATTTTCTTTTTCTTATCTTTTCTTCCTATAGAAAAAAAACTTCTGTTTTGTATTACTGTTTTTTGACCTTTGTTGATGACATGGCTAAGAAGGGTCCTTCAGGTTTCAAAAAGTGATCAAAGTGTGGGCACAAGTTGCCACTTTCAGATACCCACACTCTTTGTGCATATTTTTTAGGCCTGCAGAATCTTTAAGAGGATTTCTCTATTTGCCACAATTTCAATCCCATCGCTCTGGTGGATAGGAAAAACAAGCTTATCCTGAAAGGTTTGTTGCCATCATCCTTTGGTGAAGCTATTGCCGAGGCTCAGTCCCACAAGGTTAAAGTTAAGAAGTCCAAATCTCTGTCTCTGAAACCTTCCACTTCAATGACTCCAACTTCAGAGTCTTCCAGGAAGAGATCTATGTTGGATCTGAGAAGATCTGAAAGTTCCTTCTCTCCTACAGATACAGAGAAAAAAAACTGATGGATTCTATGTCCTCAGATTCAACAAAGAAATATATGGATCCGACTGTATCGGGTTCCACTGTTCTTCCAGGGACTATGTATTTCCCTTCTCTTGATCCTGTGCCTTCCAGGGTTCCTTCACCTTTTTTGGAAAACCAATAATCAAAGTCAACTTCCTTTGCCTCATCTTGTTCATCCATGAGTTTGACTGAGGAAGATGTGGACAGAATGATGTGGAAGTTCCTTTGGTGCAGATCCAGGTGGGTATTTTACCAGCTCCTACCTCAGGTCAGGAGGCCCATCCATCTACTACACCACCACTTCATATTCCTTCCCTGATTTCTTTGGTTGCTTCAGTCTCTGGATCTGAGCCTTCTGGGTTTGTCTGGCTTGGATACAAAGATAACCTTATCTTTGAATCTGAAGCTAACTCTGAGTACTCTGGCCCAGACTTCTTCAGATCTAGATGACTCTCGAAGCTGAAGCTTCCTTGTTGGATCCAAGGCATTGGAGATGACTCCAAAGTTTTCTGAGCTGTCTCTGCACCTTGGCGCCTGGATAGCTTGGCTCCAACTTCCTCCTCTTGGAGACTGCTTTTGGGTTGGGGGAGACAGCAGTCCAAAAGCCTACCATCTCAGCATCAAGGTCTTCCATATCTCCTGAGTGGTCTGCCTTCGAGGTAGTGAGGAACGTATTTTCTGCTCCAACAGGACTGATGGATCCATCTCCCTTGGATCCTCTATCTGGTTCCCAGATGTCCCTGTGCTTGGAGCTTCTACATTCTACACCACAGGAACAGCCAGCTTAAGCTCCCCAGACCACCCAGCAGGGTTTCATAGTCTTTTCTGACACTTCCCCGGAGCACCCCACTGAGGAAGTCCCTAGGAAGAGAAAGTGCAAGAGGAGGCACTTGGACTGTCCGCAAGAGTTAGTCAATGAGGATACTGATTTCAATGAGGGTGAAGAGTCCCCATGATCACCTCCAGAAGACATCTCATTTGAAGACATCCTTGAGATGTATAAACAGAGAGGTGGTTGGACACCAGCAACCCATTACTGGAGGAGTCAGTATTTCTGGAGGCCTTTGGAGCTGACCCATCTACCTCCTGGGTTACTCCACCCACTGACAAGTTCATTGATTTGGTCTCTCAGTGGGTATGAAAAGAGACTGACTCAGTTGAGCTAATACCTAAGAGGCCAGGCAAGATTCTGACCACCTGTGGGAAGGAATTTTGGGGTAAGGGGGTGCCTGTGGATGCTATGGTCATGGCAGCGACCACCAAGAAGGAACTTTCTGAACAAAGTTCCTCTGTTCATCCCCCTAACAGGGAGTCTAGGGTGATGGACAGGTTTTGGAAGCATGTCTATGCTTCAGTGACCTTTGCACTTAGATTGCTGAACTATTTGGCACATTTTACTAGGTTGCAAAGGGACTTGATCAAAGAACTTTCAATATCCCTTTCAGGGACCATTTCTGCTGAGGCCCAATTGTCTGTAGCCTCTCAGTTGACTACGCTACAATCCTTCTCAAATTCATCCATGAGGCTTATTTTGCATTCAGCCAAAGGCATCTCAAGGGCAGCAGGTTCAGGCATATTCATTAGGAGGTATGCCTGGATGCACTTATGTGATTTTGCGGAGCCCTTCAATTCCTCATTTGTCAATGCTGTATTTGATGGCAGTTATTCATTTGGCCCCAAAGTGAAGGACACATTATCTAGGTGAGAGAAGGATGGAAAGATCATCTTTACAGTGGGTGTATGTGTTTCAACCCCTCAAAGAACCTTTTCTAGGAATCAACGAGGTGTTTGGAAGATGTGGTTCAAAAAATTCCAGGGTTCTTTCCAGGATACATATGGAGAAAGTTCCCCTTGGGGCAGAGAGGGGACTGTAATGGATGCCGCCACCTCCATGGCAGAGAAGACCTACAAAATCAGGGTCTAGAGATTCTTTCTCTGACAGACCCTACCGGCACTCCTGAAAGGAGGCCAGATTGTCCCCCTCTGGAGGCAGTCGGTGGTCGAATATCACTGCACCATAGAGCCTGGCTAGACATAAAATATACTTGGGTGCGGAGGATTATTTCCAGAGGTTATATAATTCCCTTTTCCCTTCCACCCCCAACTGTACGCAAAATTCCTGATGTTCCACCCAGTCAGAGGAATGAAGCAGCACTACAAATACAAAAGCTACTAGAAAAAAAAAGGTCCCACCAGACCAGTTAGAGTCTGGAACCTACTCAAAATACTTTTCAGTGCCAAAGAAAACAGTGGACTGGAGACCAATTTTGGATCTTAGCAACTTGAACAAGCCAATTCAACACACAAAGTTTTGGATGGTCATGGTTCAGTCCATTCTACCCTTCTTGGGCAAGGATGGCTGGATGTGCTCGATAGACCTTTAGGATGAGTGCTATCACATAAAGGTGAACAGACAATCCAGAAGGTACTCACGCTTCCGGATGGAAATCAGTCACTACTAGGTCAGAGCACTTTGGCCTTGCCACAGCCCCCAGGGTGTTTACCAAATGCATGGCAGTGGTAGCAGCTCACTTAATACTGCAGGGATTCTGAGTGTTTCTATATCTGGACAACTGCCTCATTACCTCCCTGACCAGGCATCTACTAACAATAATAAGAGATCAGGTACTTCAGATTTGTTCTCATCTGTGGAAAACCATAAATTATGACAAGTCTCATCTACAAGCATCTCAAATTTTGGAATTCATAGGAGTAGTTTTCAACATGACATCAATGACAGCTTCTCCTCCACTCAAGAGTATAGACTATAAGATTCCAAGTCAAGAGAATAATTTGCAGTACCAATGTTTCAGCCCAGTTGATCCTTCAGGCCTTGGGTCAGTGTCAGTTACAAATTTAGTTTCTCTAGCAAGGTTTCATATGAGAATTCTTCAGTGGATGTTACCAACACAACAGTCTATTTTTTACCAGCGCATGTCAACATGAATAAGGGTCACTCAGGCATGCAAGAGATATCTCTGGTGGTGAATTCATTCAGAGCAAGTGCTACAAGGCTGTTCTTTCATTCTTCCTCAGCTCACAGCCATAGTGATCACGGATGCTTCCCAGATCAGGTGGGGTGGGCACTTTCTGGAGAAAACAGTCCAAGGCACTTGTTTCCCTGAATGGGCCAAATACGTATCAATGCACTAAAGATAAGAGCAGTGCTTTTAGCACTGCAGGTCTTTCAGGATGCTCTCTCTTCAGGGATAATTGTGGTTCAAACAGCCAATATGTCAGTAGTTTGGTACATCAGCAAACATGGAGGGGCCAGATCTTACCCCCTGTAAACAAGGAAGGACCAGATCTTACCCCCTGTGTCAAGAAGAACTTGAATTGTGGCAACTGGTGATCTCATCCAGCTGCTTTCTTATAGCAACACACATCCCGGGGAAATCCAGCATGAAAGCAGAGAAATTGAGCAGGTCCATTGATCCCTCAACAGGAAGGTGGCAGAAATAATTTTCTACTCATGAAGCTAGTCTTGCTGCGATCTTTTTGCTTCTCCCCTAAACAACAAATGCAGCAGCCTCTTTGCCCTAATGCCTCCATTGGGGGAGTCACCGAGGGATGCTTTACTTCATGACTGGCCTCCTGGTCTGCTTTATGCTTACCCTCCAATTCCTCTGATTCTGAAATTCCTGCAGAAAGCTGTCAGGTTTAAGAGCAAAGTCATCCTCATTGCACATTACTGGCCTCGTCAGATTTGGTTTCCCTTCCTGTAGCCTCATCTTCTTTGCCAACCTGGATACTGGATCTGATTCCAGATCTCCTGTCACAGTCGACAGACATGGTTCATACGGATGTCTAACACCTCAAGCTAACAGCGTGGTTTCACCAATTCTGTTAATAGCCAGACAACAGATGCTATCGTCACCTGTCATATACTTTTATCTTCCCATAAACCTTCAACAAGAAAGCTTTATAGGAGTAAATGGAAAAGGTTTGTTTACTGGGCACAGCAAAAACAAACTGACCCATTTTCAGCTCAGATACATAACATACTGGAATTTTTAGCTTTGATCTTTAATGAAGGGGCTAGCTCCTCTACCATTAAAGTTCAACTGGCAGCAATATCTAATTTTTATATTGGATTTGAAAATTCTTCTCTGGCCTCTTCTAAACTTTGTAAAGCATTTTTAAGAGGCATACCCTGCCCCCCCGGTGTAAAGATCCTACTTCTCCATGGGGTTTAAATTTGTCAGTGCTTGCCTTAATTCATTCTCCATTTGAACTAGTAGTTAAATCTGTTAAAGTCCTGACCTGGAAAACTATCTTTCTACAGGCCATTAACTCTGCTAGAAGAATTTCAGAACTTCAAGCATTGTCATTTAAACCTCCATACTTGACTTTTCATAAGGATAGAGTTACATTATGAAGCAATGCGTCCTTCTTTCCCAAGGTGGTGTCATAATCAAAGGAGCCCACGGGATTTTTTGCAGGGAGGTGCAAACCCAGAGCACCGCCCCTTCAAAGCACCACCCCAACCCCCCCACACACACACACAGCCATTCCAGTATCCCATTACTTGGCTATTTCTCCCCAGTTGCCATAAACACTGTTCAAAACTCTCGGTATGCATACTGTTTTATGCTTTACTTCTACAATGATTACAGATATTTGGTTTTAATGTACAACTTTTATTTCAAATTTTAGGGCCTCAGGGCCAATAGCCTAGTAACCTCCTATTTTATAGCACAAACACTGATAGACATTTGCTAAACTTAAACAAAGCAATAGTCTTATAATGAAAACAGACTTAGCATTGAAACTTCTCTACCTTTGAAACTCGCATTCAGTGAAACATCATTGAAACCCACATTCAAAGAAAATGCATCTGGCCAGTGGCAGGTTAAGTTTACCTTTGGATTGTTTTCAAATCATAGGCCCCTTGCACATATTTTAGAACTATGCATAACTGTTTTGATTCATTTTCCTGATTGTATTAATTATAATATATAATAATTGAATTATATCCCTTGTTAATACAGCACCACTTAGAGAGTGTGTTTTATAGTTTTGAACATTTTTTCCAGTAAGCAATGAAACAAAACATATGAACCAATAATGACAAATTGCCCAATTCAGAACATTTCAACCATAAAATGCCACTTAAACATCTATCATTACAATTCACCAATATCAGTCAATATGCACAATCTCTGCAGAAGTAAAAGTCATCTGAATAATTTCACATTCAAGAGATCTGAAACTAATGGAGAGGTTGTTGCTAGAAAACAGCTTTATATTTAAGTGTTTCATCTACAAATTCAGTGCCTGCTGCCCTTAAGCAATAAATTGCCTATGTTACATTTAAAAAAATGCTAAGCTTGTATATTGCAATAGGAATAAGTGGCAAGCGGAAGCACAGGTTCATAGTTACTAGGTATCTCATCCAAAGGAAGACATACTCAGGACTGCAGCACTCCACCCCCCTTAAAATGCAAATCTACACGAGGTGGGAGTAGAACTTACAGCCCTCTACATCAAGATGCAAGTATGCTACCTGCTGTGCTACTAAGACTGTTTTGAAATTCTATACCACAATAGTGATACCATTTGCTAAACAAAACAGTTGCACATTTTAAGCAGACTTAGCATGAGCAGTAGTAAATTTCTCTTCTCTTGAAGCTCACAATTCCTTGAAAATAAATTCCACCTACTAATTCTAAATAGGGCATTTCACTCTCTCTCACACACACATACCTCAGCCTCTGTGAAAATCTGTACAGTTGAGAGGTATGACACACATACATCCCCCGACCTCCTTAGAAAGTGGACAGAACAAAATTGTTTGCATTAGTATGTATTTTCTGAGGATATGAAGTCTAAAACTCAACTTCAGTCTTCAATGATTTGCCAGAAAAAACACAATTTTATGAGAAACAATCTGAAAATATGAGGCATAAATCTGGATAATTGTGAGGTATGACCCCCCCATACACCCCTCCCTCCCTCTTACAAACACACACACACACACACACACACACACACACACACACACACACACCACACACACACGCACGCGCGCACACACACACACACACACACACACACACACACACACACACACACACACACACACACCCTTAGTAAATGGAATCTCTGCATAGAGATTAATCCACACACATGCCCCTTAGTAAATGGAATCTCTGCATAGAGATTAATCCAAACACAATGGACCTTAGAAAAATGGAGCACTTCTGCCTGCACATAAACTAAAACAGCAGTGCATAAACCAACCCAGCATAAGCCTGCATAGAGATTAACACACACACCTTAGTAAACGAAGTCTGCATAGAGATGAATCCAAAAACAACAGAGTACTTCTGCCTGCATATAAACTAAAACAGCACAGCACAAGCCAAGACTGGGCATTGACAACAGCTTGTTCCTTAGTTCTTCCATGTTTACAGTAACACGTTGCTTACATAAAGGGCTGTAAATATGTAAGTAGGGCTGTTAAAGCCTGTTAAATATAAGAAAAAGTCCAAACAGCATGCCTCGCATGTACAGCATGCTCGGCCAAACCAAATCAAGAAGAAACACTAGAGGCCAGCATGAGTAGTTCCACCACTTTATTGGTAATCTTATAATAAATTCCAAAAGGACATAATAATGTCCAAGTATCAAAACTCAAACCGGTTTCGGCTGATGCCTTCTTCAGTGAGAGAAAAAGAATTACTTAGACCAGCAAACTGGTTAATATTTATATATTTTCCCAGCCAATAACAGAAGAAGGTATGGTCGATACACTCTGAATTATTCATTACATAGCACAAAAATCCATATTCCTAAAATGCCCTTAAGCATAATCAATAAGTTGATGTTTGGTATGTAACATAATTATAAAAAAATGCACTTTTATAGCAAAAAACTATTAGCTGATGAGTTCGTAATGTATCTTAATATGCACATATAAACAATAGTTAATAATTATGCAACCTGGCAACAATATATCATCTTATATTTATAAGGATGAATAAACAATATCTCTGAGTCCTATAGTCTAATAATAATAAATAAAAGAGTATACTCATCATAAATGGTCATTAAGACCTGGTGGAAATAGGGCTCCAAGATGAATAATCCAATACTTTGCTTTATGACTAAGTATACTTGGCCATCCTTGTTGATTATGCCTGTTGCCAGTAATTTTATCAATGACTGTAAACATGAATTTAGCCGTGGGGTGTTTGATGGTATGTTGGTAAAGAGCATTCGTCGATTACTTCATGCATCTAGTATGCATCCGCGCTACATCATCCATAATATCCCCAAATCTCAATATTTGAGAATTAAACGGATCAGTTCTTCTAATATTGATTATGAGAATGCTAAAGTAGATCTGCGGAATAGATTCTTGGATAGGGGATATTGCAATTTTGATATTGCATCCGCTAGTGCATGGACAGACAAACAAGATAGGAAAACCTTGCTTGAATATAAGGACCGTACACATAACTCAATGGACACTACACTTAGGTTTATTACTACCTTTGGTAGGAACCACCAGATGGTTAGGAATGTTCTGAATGACAATTGGAACATTTTGTTAGCAAATGACTATCTTCGTAGTATCCTGGGTAATAAATGTCAATTATCATATAGGAGAGGCAAAACCTTGGGATCATTATTTTCACATTATAAACAGAGAGAGAGTGGAGGGGCCAAATATAAACAACTGACTATAATAGGGGATGAACTTTTGGGAACTTTCCCTTGTGGTCACTGCTCCTCGTGTAATCAGGTGAACAAGCTTAAACAATTTACCAGTACCAACACAAGCAAAGTTTATGACGTTAAGATATTTGGTATTTGTTCCAGTAGCTGGGTCATTTATTTGGCCACATGTCAATGTTCTGCTTTCTATGTGGGCAAAACCTCACGTTCACTAAGAATAAGAATAGGTGAACATCGGAGCGACATTCACAATATGAAATCGATGAATGCTCTTTACCAACATACCATCAAACACCCCATGGCTAAATTCATGTTTACAGTCATTGATAAAATTACTGGCACAGGCATAATCAACAAGGATGGCCAAGTATACTTAGTCATAAAGAAAAGTATTGGATTATTCATCTCGGAGCCCTATTTCCACCAGGTCTTAATGACCATTTATGATGAGTATACTCTTTTATTTATTATTATTCGACTATAGGACTCAGAGATATTGTTTATTCATCCTTATAAATATAAGATGATATATTGTTGCCAGGTTGCATAATTATTAACTATTGTTAATATGTGCATATTAAGATACATTACAAACTCATCAGCTAATATTTTTTTGCTATAAAAGTGCATTTTTTTGTAATTATGTTACATACCAAACATCAACTTATTGATTATGTTTAAGGGCATTTTAGGAATATGGATTTTTGTTCAGTGTCTTCTTTGGTTTTTTGTTTACTGCAGCTTTGCTTGCTATGTAATGAATAATTCAGAGTGTATGGACCATACCTTATTTTGTTATTGGCTGGGAAAATATATAAATATTAACCAGTTTGCTGGTCTAAGTAATTCTTTTTCTCTCACTGAAGAAGGCATCAGCCGAAACCGGTTTGAGTTTTGATACTTGGACATTATTATGTCCTTTTGGAATTTATTATAAGATTACCAATAAAGTGGTGGAACTACTCATGCTGGCCTCTAGTGTTTCTTCTAAATATAAGAAAAAACCTTACACTTCATTCACATTAAATGGAGTATGAAAAAGATTACATTATTTCATAATTATTCCGAAGTAATAACAAGGATACGAGTAGCGATCAGAAAACGGCGATGGTCTTTGCATCATTCTGCAAAAGGAAACTTCCCAACAATCATAAAACCATATATTCAGCATTTTGGACTAAATATGAGCAATGCTGTGACATATCCATATGTCAGCAAGAATCTGTTACAGACTAAAATTAAAAAGTAAACTTTCCCCTACATTTTAAGTTGGTACTGACTATATCAAACACTGCTTTACTCTTTTAAGTTTCTCTCCACAAGACGTGACACTCAACCCTACATCATCTTGACGCTGTCCCTATAGCAACATAAATTAAGAACAACAGGAGCTTCAGACATTTTAGTCTATGTTTTTGAAGGTAGTACAAGCATAGCTCTCAACCTTCCATCTCCAAAATGAGGAACATTAGCCATCATAATGTGGAACACAAACTAAGAGCTTACTAACAACTTCAGCTAGGAAGGACATAGGATGGTTAAATATGCTGTTTTTACTTATAAACAAGATGTTTTAATTAATATGATTTATTTCTTTTTACAATGGGTATCAGCTAAACGAATTGCTAACACTGAATGTGTAACAGACCCTTTTCGGTGTGAAACTTCAAGGATCATGAACGTTTTAAGACCCCACATAAGGTACGTTCCTCGTGATGAGTACGAGTTTGGAGTGACAAACATCGCTCATAAACATTTGTGTATGTAAAACATTCAGGTGACACGTGCAAATTTCCTATAGCCTGTTAACTGTTCATAAATACCAGTTTTAAGTAGTGTGTATATAAACAAAACGGAGCCTCTGCTGTATACAAATAAACAAAATGGAGCACTTCTCTGGCAGAAAAATCCTTACTTCAGCCTGCAGAAATAGAAACGGAGCTTCTGCTATATAGAAATAAACAAAATGGAGCACTTCTCTGGCAGAAAAATCCTTACCTCAGCCTGCATATAAACAAAAATGGCAGTGCATAAACTGTGACTCTGGCAACCTCTGCGCACTTTTGTGTTTGCATTTACGTTAGCGTGCAATGCACGCATGGGTCCTATAGGTCTTACAGCTGTAAAGGGGGGGGCTCCCTCCCTCTCACTCTATGGTTCTGGTGCCTATGGATGCAAAGGGCATTCTTAAAGAGGAATGCCCTTTAAAAAAACTTTTTTAAAAAAATTAAAATAAAATTAATTTCTCGGCCAACTAGTTCCGGGGGGGGGGGTGCAAGTGCACCCCCTTGCACCTGCCTGCGGGCGCCCTTGGTCATAATCTGGTATCAATCAGCTGATTAATTTGCAGTATTCTTTCCTAAATTTACAAACAAAGGTGAATATATGTTGCATCTATTAGATGTTCACAGACAATTACACTTTTATTTACATAGGACAAAATAAATCAGAAAGACAGACCAATTGTTTGTTTCTTTTACAGATTTGAAATTGACAATGCCAGTGGAAAAGTAACTCTAGCAGATGGCTGATAGATTGTATTTCTTTTATTTGTAACAAGTTGGGTCTAACCTTACTATAACCTGTAAGAGTTCATTCAACTAGGTCCATGACAACTTCTTCAGACTTTCTTTCCAGAGATACCATGGACCACATACGTACAGCTGGGTGAATCCTCATACGTTTATCACTCATTACAAATTAGGTCTTGTCTCGAGGGGTAGAGCAGCTTTTGGCTCAATTGTGCTCAGGAATATCCATCCTTAGAGTCCACCTGGGGTTCTAGGTAGCTGGGGACTGTGTCCCAACAGTTGAGGATAGAATGAAAATTTACAACATCAGATAAAGAAATAATGTACTCACCATGATGTTCCATCTGTGTTTTCCATTTTCATTCTTCCTCAACTTCCCACCCACCAACCCCCATCCTTTGTTTCAACAAACTTCTGGAAGAAAGAGACATTGTAAGGACACCACTGTCCTTTATAATTGAGCTTAAGGTATAGTTTCCTCTACAGAACATATACATTTTTATGTAATTTTATATATGCATATTGGTAGATACCACTTCAGCTAAAATCAGCAGACAAGATCTGGATATGTTAGAGGTTGGTACATTATAGTAAGGGAGAGGCTCAAGAACTTTTTGGTTTGCACGAGCTTTAGTAACGTCCAGGATGGATACAAACCCGACAGTTGAGGAACAATGAAAATGGACAACATGGATGGAACGTTATGGTGAGTACCATGTTTATTATGTTAATAGAAAATATATATACTGGAATGAATGGTTTATATATTTAAAACAATATTGTTCTTCAGTGAATTAGCATTAAGCCACATTTAGATGAACTTTTTATTATTCTTTCATGTGCGATGAACCTTTGAGGATTTTCTATGGCGCAGTCATTAGCTTTTGTGAGAAAGAGAAATTAAATATTTGTCATGTTCCCAGTTCCTTATCTCACACTGTCAGCATCATTGTTTTTTTAAAGGTTGCTTGGCATAAAAAGAAGGATTGGGGCAAACTTTTACTTTTTTATAGCATCACTTAATTTTTATGAAATACTGCGGTGGTGGTGCTGCGGTAGCGTTGTCGCCTCACAGTTAGACGTTGCCCGTTCGATTCTTAGTTAGAGCGTCTTTTATGTGGCGACATGCGTGAATGGGTGTTTCTTCATTGAAGGTTGTGTGTTAGGCCCGGCAAGCCAGCACGTAAAAATCTACTGCCAATCATTAGCAGACCGGAGTTCCGCTGTGGCGACCCCTAACCGGGTAAAGCCAAAAGACACAGTAACAACTTAATTTTTATGAAATGTCTTAAGAAGTTCAAGTTGCTACCTTTTTCATCTGGAGGTGATGATACATTTAAGGTTTTTAATATTTTTAACTTTCCTAAAAAGCAGCAGTGTGACTTAGGTACCTTAGTGCTTGGATGTCTGTGATACCCTGGGCTTAAAAACTTTCTTTGTATATGCCATTTGTTCACAAAGTCTGTTGATACATATGAGACAGATTTAAACACAAAGTTGAAGAGTACAAGTTTAGTGGTTTGCACTATTTATTGCTGAAAGATAGGACCGTAAATGGTGTAAGAGTACATAATGGGAAAAATAAGATTCTTTGTAAAACAGATTTAATATTGGAAAAAAGCAGTCAATGTGTACATAATAGTAGAGCTAGTATTCAAATGAAAAAGCTTGCTGAGTATCTGGATATTTATAAAAATGAAATGAAGAGGAATTCTGTTAGTAATAATCGAAATGTTACTGTTGACTCAAAGCAAAAGTATGATGAACAGTATGGCAGCAAAGAAATCTTCAGTAGCACATTGGACTGATGACATCCAAAAATGAAAAACATTTCTCTGATCAACTGCCACTGTGTTATAGGTGTGGTTATCAGCATGGCAACATTCAATGCCCTGATGTTAACACTAGTTATCATAAATGTGAACAAGTCAATCATTTACACAAGTATGCATATTTAGAAAGACAGGTCAAAGTTTCTTCTGCAATCCAGTTGACCCATGTTTGACCAGTGTCATGCGTGCTGGAGGGACTGGGCTGGGGTGAATAAGTGATGGGCCAATGCCAGCTTACCTATCCTGGGGGAAGGAAGCAGCATAATAAAGGTCCTAGTGTGATGGTTGGGTGAAATATTGCTCATGTATGGAAGCATGCATGCATGTGCTTCCCAAGGCAGCTGTGGAAAAGCTTACAGGCTGCCGAAAGGGTAAAGACAGGACAGTTTGCATGATTTGAAGACTGACCTGCCCCCTAACATCCAACTTTTGCTTGTAGGGAATGAGTGGGCCAGAGTACTTTTGGCCTAATGGAGGAACAAATGAGTTAATTCCCTGCAGGAAGGGGAGCCATTGGGCTAGTTCTGTGCACAAAAAAAAAAAAAGAAACCTTTTTTTGCAAGTAACTAAAGACAATAAAGTACACTGTAATACAAATATATTTTTCCAGTATCCAAACTGACTACTTTATTGCCAACAGTTTTAGTTTGTGAATCCTGTTTGACTTTGTGTGAAATTCCTTTACTTAAATCAGATACTCAGCAGATATGCCCATGTAAAAACACACCAGATTGAAAAACAATATGCACATGTAATGTAGTTATAGGTTCACAGGTAATTACTAGGCTGTTGATCTGTGAGGTTCATAGGTTCATAAGTTCATAGATTGGTACTAGGCTATCGACCCTAGGGCCTATACAAGCCTAACCATAACAATTCCCTGGCTATTTCTTCCCACACTATTTACTTCCCTGGACCCCTGTCTAGCAGGGCGATTGACGTGATCCCCAGGGTGAATTTCCTTTCTCCCATCCAATCATCAAGGTTCCTTTTGAAGAGGGCCAAGGAGGTGCTCTGCTTGACATGTATGGGCAGTCTATTCCAGAGTCTGGGGAGTCTCTGGGTCAGGAACCTATCCCTCCAGCATGTTTTGTTTATTGTGATGACAAAGTTTAGATCCCTGGAGCATGTGGCTCTGAGGGATTGGAAATTCTTTAAGTGTAGCATGTCCAACAGCTCTGGGTTTGACATGGCTTTGTATGTTAAGCAGAGATCGCCTCTGAGTAGACGATATGCGACAGAGTATAGCTGAAGTTTTTTAAGGCGGTCAGCATAGGGCATCTGCTTTAGGCCTGTGATTCTTTTAGTGAGGTATTTCTGTGGCCTTTCCAGTTGTTGCAGATGTCTTGAGAAGTACATACCAAATGGGGCATTGTATTCTACAATGGGTCTAATGAGGGATTAGTACAGTGAGACAATGACCTCCTTTTTTCTGGATGAAAAGCCCTTAGTAATGAGGTGTGCCTCATAGAAGGATTTCCTGACTGTTGTGGCGATGTGGTTATTGAAGGTGAGACCACTGTCCACCTGTGACCCTAAGTCTCTTATCACACTTTCGGTGTTTAGTGTACTGCCACCTATGTGGTAATTCATGGGTACATGCTTTTTCCCAAAGGGGATAACTATACATTTCTTGGCATTGAGCTTGAGCCCATGGCTTTGGCACCAAGCATCTGTTTCTGTAAGGCCCTTTTGTAGAGTATCCACATCATTTGGGGATTCAGTAATGGCTCCCAGTTTGCAGTCATCTGCAAACATTGTTAGCCAGAGTCCCTTAGTGTTGGCCTGTACTTCAGAGAAGTAGATGCCAAACAAGAGAGGTCCCAGGACTGAACCCTGAGGTACTCCACTTGTCACTCGTCTGGAGCTGGATTTGGAGTCAGCTACTTTTAGGATTTAAGAAGCCTAACCTTACATTGCAGTGGTAGTTTTTAGCCCTTAAATTTTGTGTACAGATAACTCAGGTATAGGCAGAATAAGGATATGATGGGACACTTACATGTTGCCCTTATCTATAACCAACAAGGGTGCAAAGCTGAAGGTGAATTTGTGGTTACCCATCCATTCATCCAAATTATTTTTCAGTAGGGTAAGAGAAGTACTTTGCTTTATGTAGTATGAAAGATCATTCCATATAAAGAGAATTTTCTGTGATACATAGCTATTCCTCTAACATGTACTATTTATGTTGTAGATGAGATTGGGATCCTTTGAGTGAGTGTTTATGCCATCATTGGACTTGCCAGTATGTAATAGGTCTGGCAGTACTGGACAGAATCTTTTGAGGCTTTATACCTGAGGCATGGTCGCCTTTATGATACCAAGAAGAGAGACAAACTTTGAGATGGTTTACATAGTTTTTATGATTTAGGCCCCTGATTTTCACAATGAAGAAGCATTGTGATCATTCTAGTTGTGACAAGTGTTTGGACAAGTACTTACCAAAAGGGGGATTATACTCAGTGATCAACCTAATTATTGCCAAATGCAGGGGAATGATTACATCCCTGGACCTGGATATTATATCTTTAGATATAAGCTTTGAGATGAAAAAGGACTTCCATAGAATAGTGGATACATTTTGATCAAAGGACAGTTCATTGCCGACATCTGTTCATCATATTTAATTGGATACTGGAGATGAGTTTAACATTGATGTTGACATTTCATTTAACTAGAAAGGCTAAGAAATTTCTTGTATCAGTTTTCTTCATTGCTGATTTACTCTGTTCCAGTATTTAAACTGCTGGTTCAAAAGTGCTCTGTTGAGTGTTCAGAAGTAAATAAAACTTAGTATTTCAAGTTGTGTCACTTCAGCAGCTTAAGGACCACATGCATCCTGACAAAACAGAATGTAGCATCAGCATTCAGTCTTCATAATTTTGCATTGTTCTTTGGTGTCTACTGCCTAGACTAAAGCTATTTTCACATAAAACAATGATTTAATGTGAAAATAGGACTACCAGACTACCGAACTGTCACAGTACCTGCTGTCTCCTTGTTGAAGTTGCAGCTCTGAAGGATGATCCATTGTGACATTCATTTGGGCTAGAAGATTTCCAGTCTTAGCTTCATCCTATGAATAGTAGTAAAATTGTTACTTTTATTTTTTTTACTGTGCTCCCACATATGTACATCTACATACCCATTTCCCCTAACAGACTCTAGATGTCCACTTAACAGGAGAAATGACTACGTGTTATTCTGGACATTCTACCGTACTATGTACAAACTCATGGTTCTTGGCTGCAGCAACAGCAGTTTTAAAATTATAGAACTATCACACTGATAGTACTTAATGAACATGGCATTGTGTATTCATTAAATACTATGCATTTGCAAGTGGCCAATCACTGACTTTTTAAAGTTTCTTTTTCTTTTTTATCTGAGTAAAAGACAGTGACAGCTTTGTTTCAAGACAGGATCAGTGATAAACCCCGACCTCACGCCATCAGTGTGCAAGGAGTGATGATCAAGTAGTATTCTTCGAGGTCATGGGAAATGGTCACATTTGGCTTTAAAGTAAAAAGTCAGGAAAAACTGTTTTTTGTTGGAATCTTCATTGTTTAAAAGAAAAATCTGTCTTGCAGCAGCACAGCAAGCATTCCTGATGTTTCATTGGTAAGTGCGATCCGTTGCACATGACCTTTGATATATAAGGAAAGTTTGCATGTGAACTAATGAGCATGATTTAATAAACTTGCATTGAGCAAGTGCAGGGATAGTACAATAAAGGGAGCGGTGTACTCCGTGATTTGCACTATCCCTGAGACAATGATTCATGCAGTCACAAAGGTATTAATTCTGATAGTTGCTGAGTTAATTACTTTGCATGTTTGCAGAGGCAATGACTGAGATATGCGTGTAATTTTCAAAGTGAAGCCTCAGTAACAGAGTACAGTATATAGTCATATGCGGTCACTAAGCACATACAGAAAAATGAATGAAACTTCTTCAGCTGATATTCTTAAGCAATACACTGACTTCTTTTTTCAGGTCTAGGTTGAATGCCAGGGCTGCATAGTATAAAGATCAATCTGGAGGTGCCAACAGCCCCCCCCCGTTGTTCATGTACTAAAGAAAGTGGCAGCAGCCCTGACTCAAAACATCATCAAGGAATTGCAGAGAATGAAACCTAAGAGTAACAGTGTAACAAGTGGTGCCTGCAGCATGGGTCAGTATTATAGCAAATTGGGGCAAGCTTGATAGGATCATGCTCTGCACTGACCCCTAAGACCTAAATAAAACAGTAACAGTGAGCATTATTCTTTAAAAACAATAGAAGTAGTCTTCCTGACGTCAAGAGCATTTTGCAGTCCTTGACACCAAGAGATGATTATGTCAGTTCCAGATTGTCCCACATCCCACATGGGACATAAGAGAATGTTCATCATATTGATCACTGCTGCAGTAGCCTTAGCTATATGGGTTAATTCTTGCCAAGCGTACAACAGCCATCCAGCTTCCAAAGCTTCAGGGCACCTTTCACACGCCCAAACTGTCAGGCAGCTCAAACCGAGCTGCCTAAAAGACAAGTTTGGGTGCCAATGTTCCCTTTGGGGAAAAACTTTCATTTAATAATTTTGTTTATTATTGATACTTTCCTCTTTAGGAAACTTATTTTAAAACTCAGAGTTTGTGTTTTAACGGACTGACACAACACTGTATTGTACAGGAGCGATCTTTTTTCCTGTCAGTTTTAAAGTTGTTTAAAGTAACTGAAAACCATTTTTCTGTGGAGAAATTGTGTTTATTTTACTTTATGGGGCTGGGAAAGTGTTTTTAAAAAGTAACTTTTAAAGACTTTTTGTTTTTCCAGCATTTGCTGCTTATTTTTCCTGGGAAAGGGGCACCCTTTTTGGGTTGACCATAGAACAGTCTGCTGGTCCCACAACTGGTACTTCTTCCACCCACAGAATTAAAAGTTAAGAAAACAGTCTCAGTCACAGATGGGTGACTCTACTGTGGCTATTAGTTGTACCTCAAAACACTGATCTTTTACCCCAGATACCTTGGTGTAGCACCTCCAGCCACTATTTACTGGGGGTTAGCCATGTTTTCAATGCCTGTTGGAGTCCCCTCAGTGGGTAAGGGAGAGCCACTCTTATTGGTTCTGGGAGAGGGAACAGGGAAAGCTTCCCTGTTTTGTCAGAATGTTGCCCCATCCCTGAGGAAACTGCAGTTGTAATTAATAACATTAAAAAAGCTGAAATGCCACAAAACAAAACAAACTTGAAAAAGGAAGCCGGCAAGACGATAAACCTCAGCAGATGCACCAATTCCAGACACAGTGATGCTGATAAACTGCAAGTTAAAATTTTATTTTAAGCTCAACAATAATAGGCTTTTCGTCAGTGTCCCACACCAACTTCATCAGAAAAACAAACAACACATTCCAGCTTACACCTTAATAAAAAGCTCATAAATCACATGACTACTTTGCAATTAAGCCAATACATTCACAACACCTGCTCAAACCCTTCCCTGAGGACTCAAACTTACTGAACAAGCAGTAAAAGGAATATCCATACTTTTGCAAGTCATGCTGAAATAGATAAAAAATAGATGAAAAAATTAAAATGGATGCAATCTACAAAAATAAATTCAATAAAATTACCTAACCAAACTTCTTAATTTTAAAATACAAGAAATGGATAACATTCCATTTAAGCCTGGATAATGATAAGCTTCTAGTTTTAGCTGCCAAATTAATTCCTTTTGTTCTAAAAGTAACGTATCTGGACCCCTCCCCATTGGAAGGAACTACCTGATCAATGACTGAAAAAGTAAATTCATGACCCGGGTATTCCTTAACATGCCTGGCAAGCGCATTCTCCATCTTCTCTTTTTTTATGGCATAAAGGTGAAGAGCACCTAGCCAAATATACCACATGTGAACTGGCACAGTTAAATCTACCCCTGATGGGGTATTTGGTCTCCCCAATACTAAAAAAGGTCCCTGCTTTAATAAACCTACAGTATTTACACATATTGCATTTGTACATCCCCCTAACTGGGGCATGGTTTGATTTTATCTGTAGAATACTCTTCAGATTCAACCCCCTCCTAAACACCACCTTGGGTGTAATCTCAAAACGTGAGTTACCTTGCATGTCTAATCGTAAAATACTCCAATTTTTCTTTATGATGGAGGAAATGTCCCCTGCATCAACAATGAAAGTTGTAATAAAACTGCAAAGGTAATTCACGTGGGCTTGCATATGGGATGGCTCAGGGTTCTGGGGTGCTACATTATTGCCCAAAATTGGTACGTAGAACCCATTTTTCCTCTTACCACAAACTTCCTTGACCAATTCTGATATGAGATGGTCCGGGTATCCCCTGTTCAAAAAAAGGCCACAAATAAACTTACATTCTTTAAGGAAGTCGCTGAACTTAGACACCATCCTCGCCACCCTCACCAACTGCCCCTTTACTATCGACCTCTTCTGATGGAAGGGGTGACTGCTATCAAAATGTAAATAACTGTTAGAAAAAGTTACTTTATGATGAATTTTGGCAGTAAAACAACCTAGAGGGATATCCTTAAATAACTCCACATCTAAGTAAGAAATCCTCTCCTTAGAAAAATTGAATGTAAATTTCAAAAAACTGGTGGAGGTATTAAAACTATCTAACAGTGTCTCAGCCACTTCCCTCTTCCCATGTAGGATGATAAAAATATCATCCAAGAATCTAGTGTAAAGCAGGGTTTTCTCCTGAATGATAGGATTAGGGAAAACAAACTCTCTCTCCCAGTAAGTCATCACCACATTAGCAACGCTGGTCCCACAAGGAGACCCCATAGGGACCCCTATTAATTGGTAATTAATAACATTATTGATCCCATTTTCCTGTCAAAAACTGTCCAGAAACTAAATATGTATCTACTCCTACTCAAATTTCATTACACATGAGTACTTTACTGGGTCTGGCTTAGGGTTTAATTCAGGCTACTGATCCTTCTTAAAAGTAGTTTCTAGTAAAAGAAAGAAAGAGATTCTGAATATGGATAGGAAGATGAAAGGACAGATACAGAGTTTTCAGATTACTGATACAGACTTAGAGGAGAGCTTGACTCTCCCCGTGTCTGTCTATGTGTGTGTGTGTGTGTGGGGGGTCTTTCTCTGAGACTATTTCTAGAATGTGCCACTGTTTTCAGTGGGAGAACACTGAGGTTTCTCAGTTTCTAAGAAAATATTAGGAGTTGTTACAGAAGGAATTTCCAGCACCTTCACCTACTCTTCCGGTTCTGTCAGCTTTGGAGGATGTGTGTGTTACTGCCTCCATTTTCCTGACAGTCAGACAGCTGTCCCTAAGCAGACAGTATATATAAAGTTCCTCAGTTTTTATACACTCCTCCTAAACCCGATCCAGTGTCTATAACTTTAGTCAATCCATCTTTTGCTAAACAGTTAATTCCAGTCCTACTCTTTCTGATAAGGATGGGAAGATTATTAAGACCTACACTGGTAGTGATTTCAGTTGAATCTAGAACAGAAGCTGTTGTTAAACAAGGGATAATTAGTAGGACATATAAAATATTGCATGATAACTATATGAATCAATCAGAGGAGGTTAGAAAAGATTGGGAAGAGAGAATAGATAAGCAATTCACAAGGAAACAATGGGAGGATGTTTGTATGGCTTCCAAATATGCAACAAAGCCTAGAAGATTTAGGATTTTTGCTTGGAAGTGTTTGGATAGGTACTTTTATACCCCAAGCAGACTCTAAAGAATTTTAACTCAGGTAGATGGCAAATGTTGGAGGTATGATGGGAAAGAAAGAGATAGTTGGGAACATATGTTTTCGGCATGTAGTAAGCTGGTAGACTTTACAAATTCCTTACAGAGTACTATGTCAGAAATACTGGGTGAGCAAATGAGTATAACTAAGGAAATGATTTTTTGAGCTACAGGATCTGAATTGCCTAGACTTAGTAAGGCCTTGTTAAGTTTAGTTCTGGTGGCTGCCAAAAAGCAGTTATGAGAAATTGGAAATCAAGTTTAAACCAACCATATATGAAGTAAGTTAATATTGTAACACAGACAAATGAACAGGACGTGTGATCTTTAGAAAATGGTAGGAACAAATTACATCGAAAGAATGGAAATTGTGGGAACAATACATGCAGAAAATGGCTTTGGAGGAAGAATGAGGTTTAAGAGAAAGCAGGGGTTGACCAATTCATGTAATGTTGTATTGATTATATTGTATAAAATATATGTGACATATAATATTTGTAAATTTGAACTTTTTAATATGGTTTATTTACTTTTATTTAATAAAGTGTAAGTTTGCCTATGTCACAAGTGATAATTCAATATAGTTTAAAAAAGATGGGAAGATTTTTGATAAACATGGGGGAAAGTATATGCTTCTGCAACTTTCATTTTCAGAATTTTGAATTGTTGGGTTCATATGTTAAAGTTTATCCTGACTAATTGTGAAAGTATGAGGAATGTGTTTTTTTTCAGTTTCTTCTTGTGAGGAAAAAATCTGCTTTAAATATTTTTTCTGTTATTCAAGTCACTACTCGTATGTAGTGTGATACTTCTTCAAGGGCTGTAGCCACTGATAGTGCTTTGAAGAAGTTTGCATGGCTGCATTCTCTGAACCCCTCAGATGATGTTAAAAATGAGATTTTAAATTCTCCTTTGGACAGAGATTTAGTTTTTGCTCCCTCTGCTGCAGAAGTGATAAAAATGTGAGATGAAAGGGGTAAACAGATGAAGGGAATATCATAAGCTTTTCAGCCCTCCTTTTGCAAATATTCCAAGAGATTCTCTAATTCCTCATGCATTTTTGTTAAGAAACAAAATAAACAGTCTCAACAAAATGCAGGTAAAGATACATTTAAGAAAAAATGGCAAGGAGATTTCAAGAAGAATTCTGGAAATACAAGGACAGTCCAGTAAGACAGAATGACTGTTTAAGAGACTTTGCTCCCCCTTTCCAACCTTGGCAGCCACTTTTTCTTCAAGAAGTCTGAATCTCTACTTTTGTTTTTGGCAGCAGATAATTTCAGGCAAATTGGTTCTGAAGGTCATTCATCGAGGTTATATATGGCAGTAGAAGGAAATTCCTCCTTTCCAGGGGGTAATTCCTTTTCTTTCAGACCAGACCAGACGCTTTTGTTTCCACCTGTTCTTCAACACATGCTGTCCCCCAGAATGATAGAAGCAGTGCCCCCTTCCTAGGTAGGAAAGTGGTTTTACTCAAGAATGTTTTAGTGCCAAAGAAAAAAAAAATGCTTGGAGGCCAGTTCTGGATTTTTCTTTCCTAAACCTGTTTGTGATAGTGCCTATATTCAAAATTATGTCACTTCACAACCTCTTCCTCTTCCTCATTCAAGTTTCCTGGTGACACTAGATTTAAAAGATGCCTGTCATCACATTCCTGTTCATGTAGACTTCATGCATTTCTTAAGGTTTTGTGTGTCTCGATCAAATTATCAGTTCTCTGTTTTATCCTTTGGACTATTGACTGCACAAAGAATGTTCACAAGCTGTCTAGCTCCAGTTATAGTTTATTGCAGGCTACAGGATATCCACATTTTTCCATATTTAGATGACTTGCTTATCTTTTCAGTGTTTTTTTGAAGTGTCAGGAATCTCTGTCTTGGCTGTGAGATCTCGCTTACTCAAGTTAGGATTCCAAGAGAACATTCAAAAATCTTTCTTGACTCCTTCTCAAAGGATTGTGTTTCTTAGATTTCAAGTAAACACTACACTTCAAAGAGCTTTTCTTCCACAAGAACAACGTATCTGTATCTTAGATCTATTTCTAGGGTTTTCCACTCAGACTTCAGTCACTGCGATGGAATACCTCAAGATTTTGGGTCTCATTGCTTCTCTAATTCTCATGATACCCCTGGCAAGACTCCACATGAGAAAGATACAGTGGTATTTGAAGTCCATTTGGTCCCAGAACGAACACCCCTTGTCTTTTTAGGTACCAGTGCTGAGGTTTGTCTGAAGAGAAATCTCTTGGCAGAGACAGCAGACATCCCTAAATCTAGATCTCCCTTTCTCCCTCCCCGTTCTAAAGCAGTCAGTCACTACAGACACCTTGGACTTTGCTTGGGGAGCAGTTTCAGGAGGGATAATAATGCAAAATGTGTGGGAAATCAAGGACAGATGCAAGTATGTAAATATAAGCGAGATGTTTCTTCTGATCAAAGCACTCAACTCTCTAAGTCATCTTTGGTCCCCAGGATGTCTTCAAGTTATTACACACAATACTACAGTTGAGTGGCATAGCAACAATCAAGGAGGAGCCAGGTCATACTCCCTCTGCAGACTAAACATGTTAGCTTGAGATATAGCTTCACAGCAGAATCTCACTCTACAGGCATCCTATATTCCATCAGAGCAAAACTGGTGGCAGACAAGCTGAGCTGGACAATGGCAGACCCTCATGAATGGAAACTAGATCATGGGGGTCTTGCAAGACTTGATCCATCTGTGGAGAGTTCCCTGACTGTACCTGTTTGCCTCCTCTCTGAACCGTCTGCAAGCAAGATTCTGCTCCAGGACTCCATGCAAGAAAGCCTGGAAGACAAATGCCTTTTCTTTTCCTTGTACAGGAATGTTCCTGTATGCTTTTCGACCCTTTTCAGTAATATCCAGGGTACTTCTGAACATTCACAAGGAATCATTCAAGATCATTGTGGTAACTCCCTTCTGGCCCAGGCAACCATGGTCCTCCCATCTTTTGGAAATGGCCAGAGGATTTAACACAAGCTTCCCCACAGACTTGATCCACTCACACAAGAACATGGGTGTTTGATACATCTGACACCAATCAACTTTATTAAACTTACTGAATGATGTGGTTTTAATTTCTTTTAGACACCTATTTACTGAGAACGTGCAGCAGGTACGAATGGAGGCAAGAAAGTCTGCTACTAAAAAAAATCATATATTTGTGAATACAAAAGGTTTTATGGTTGGTGCCAGAAACATAGCCAGCACCCACTTAGGGCTAGTTGTTCTTTGGTTTTCCAATATTTCTATGCGTTACTATCCTGTGACTTCTTACTCCTTTATCAAGGTTCATTTATTAGTGATTTCAGCATGTCTGCTTATGGATCCTCCTCTGTCAATGCATTCTCATGTCAAAATGATTTTGAATGGGATTTTGTATAAAAGGCCTCCAAGGAAACTGGTGGCCCCTCTTTGGGATCTTAAATTTGTGATAGAGGAGCTAACAGTTGCTCCATTTGAACCAGTTAACCTGGCTGATTTAAGGATCTTAACATGTAAAACAGTTTTTCTCATTCCTTTGATCTCTGCAAGAAGGGTATCTGAATTGCAAGCTATTATGGTGACTCATCCCTGTCTCATTTTTCATAAGGACAAGGTTTCTTTGAGAACTAATCCTTCTTTTTATGCCTAAAGTGATATCTGAGTTTACTTTAGACTATTCATCTCCCCATTTTCTGTCGTGAACCCAAAGCTGAGGGAGGAAGAAAGGATACTACATGCCTTTGAATTTATTTATTCTTTTGTGGACTGGGTTAGTAGCCTCTTTTCAGGGGAAACCCGAAGTGGTATTCATACTACGAGAGGAAATTTTGCCAGGGCATCTGGGAACTTCCCGTTTTTTTCACTAGTTGCCATGGGATCTTTTATGTCTCCATTAGCTAGCACCATCTCAAGCAGATGGGACCTTGGTTTAATGTCTCATCCAAAGGACAGAACACTCAGGAGTGTTGCACCCCCCCCCCCACAGTGTCAGCAATCAGACTTGATATGGGACTAGGACACACAGCATTCTGCATCAGAGGTGACTGTGCTACCTGCTGCACCACTGACACTGATGTATGTCCACAGACAACTCATGTACGATCCTGACAAAGATAAATCTTTCAGGTCTTCTGATCACTTGCTTATTTCTTGTGAAGGTAAGAAGAAGGACGACCTGTGTCAAAACAGACTACTTCCAAATGGTTGTCTAAGGCTATTACCTTTTGTTATACTCACCAAAACTAAAGTATTTCTCGTAGGGCTAATGCCCAGTCTACCAAGGCCTTGGCTTCATCTATAGCTTTTTGGAAAGGGTTGGATTGTGGAAGTTTTGTAGATGCTGTAGCTTGGACCTCTGAACATACTTTTAGAAAGCATTATAAGCTTGATTCCTTCTTTAGGTCTAGGTCAGGCTTTGCAATGACTATTCTCCAGGGACTCTTGGGACTCTTCTTCTTCACCACTCAAATGTTGTAAGCTAGGATAATGTACCCATATAGCTAAGACTACTGCAGCAGTGATCAATATGATGAACATATTACAACTGTGTAAGTGAACTTCCCATAACAGTAGATGTTCGAATGATCACTGCTGCAGTAGCCGGTCCCTCTCTGCACCCAACACATTTGTTTTTTTGATGTGTTGTTTATTCCAGGGTGTGTTTATTTATTTTTGCTTTTTCCTTTTGTCCTTTCAGGGCTCAGCCTCCCTCTCTGTAATGGCAGGAAAGCTCTGAAGGGTTTGGCAACCAAACTTGTCTTTTAGTCAGCTCAGCTAAAGCTGCCTGACACTTTGGGCATGTGGAAGGTTGCCTGAAGCTTTGGAAGATGGCCAGCTGCTATATCGTTGGCAGGATATAACCCATATAGCTAAGGCTACTGCAGCAGTAAACATTTGAACATCTACTATTATGGTAAGTTTACTTACATAACTATACTTTTCTCAGAATGCATTTTAGAATTTCATCTGATCCAGAAACACATTAGCAGAAGCGGCCCATATCATAAAGGCTTAGAAGGTGTTGTTAACATTTCTGACAACATTTTGGTCTGAGGTAAAACAGTTGAACAATACAATGCAAAGCTGAAATGATTTCTAGATCATTTATAACTGAATAATTGGAAGCTAAACAAAGAGAAATGTCACATTTATGTTTACAACATTAAATACATGAAACATTTGTTAACTAATCATGACATACAGCCTGATCTTAAAAACATGAGTGCAGTGGCTAAGATGCAGAAACCTATTGGCAAGCAGTCACTATTAAGATTCTTAGGCATGATACGGTTCTCTTTGAAGTTTATTTTTAATATTTTAGAGACATTCTTGCCATTACGGAAACTCCTTGAGAAGGATGTTGTATGTCATTGAGGGCAATCACAAAATAAATATTTTTGTTCTAAATGTGGCTGCTGAGCAAGGCTCCAATACTGCATCATCATGATGCGACAAAGCCCATGGTGCTATAAGTAGATGCAGGCCAGTCTGGCACTGGGTCATTAGTACTGCAGGATACCCAACCTGTGGTATACAGGTCAAGAATCATGGCAGATACAGAGACATGATATGCTCACACTGAAAAAGAGTTACTTGATTTTATAGTTATATTTATGGCAAACCAGTTATGGTAGAAATTGATTGCAACTATTACTGAACATTTTTTGTAAGCCCTTTGAAAGCTCCAGTGAGATTACGGAGAATGTTTCTATCATTGCAGAGATTTGATTTAACTATAATTTATAACTCAGGATAGAAAATTCATATTCAGATGTACTGTGCTCAGCAAGTTGTACCACATTCCCTACGGAAAATACATGGCCAGATGAAAAAAAAAATGTTACATTACTGATTCATGTCTATACTATGCCTATCATGAAGAAATTCATGAGTCACAAGGACTGCTCTTCAAATCTAACCAAGTATTTGTTCCAGCTCAACTATGTGAACTCATGTTAGAGAAATATGTGATTATGATGACTTGAAGTATAAAGACTCTGCACATCTATGGTTAAACAAAAAAATAGCTTCTTCTCACAAATTATTTTTAACCTGTCCAATAAATATGCTCTAGGGTGATCCTAGGGATTCAAATGTCAATGTGCAGGCAAAGCCACCTTTGAACTGGGGAGGTGATGTTGAATTTTTATTTTTAAAGTTGGAAATACAATTAATAGTGAAATCTATGCTTTAATACCAAATAGATTAAATGTAGTGTTGAACTGGGTGCATTTAGTATGAAGTTTCAAAAAAATAACAATGAAGTGACCGTATTGTAGTTTTAAGTGTGTAATGGAATTAACTGGTGTAAGACGATGATTGGATATTCTTCTTCTTCCTTTCCTTTCTTTTTTTTTAATCTTTTTCCTTTCGGCTGCTCCCGTTTTGGGGTTGCCACAGCAGAACATTGGTGTCCACAGAACGACTGGCAGTAGAGTTTTATGGTGTCAAGTTCCCCAGCCCAGTGCCCAGCCTTCCTCAGAAGGTGCATATACATCATCAAAGGGTCTGTTAAGCCCTTTATCAGTTTCAGTCAAGTGAGGTTTCAGTATTTTGAAATTTCGATATTATGGTCTCAGTCAAATGAATTTCAGTCAAATGAAATTTCGATCATGTGTAGTAGAGTCATATATATATATATATATATATATATATATATATATATATATATATATATATATATATATATATGGGATCCGTACAGATCCCAGAATGCACTTTCCATCGAAGCAGAAATCACCGAGCATACTTAACCGAAAGTGCTGTTCACCAAAGCAGCACTTTTGGATTAGTATGCTCGTTGTGCCAGTCAACTACGGTGCGGATAAGGGAAAATTCCCTTTTCCCCACTGTAGTGTGGACTGGGGGGTGCACGGGGGCTTGCCCCCTGCATAGAAGTAGGTTTAATGTTGTTTTTTTTTTAAACATACTTTACCGTAAGTGCTTTTTCGGTGAAAGCACTTTCGGTAAAGTATGTTCGGTGATAATGGATTCGGACTTTTGATCTTACGATCCTAGATCCATATATATATATATATATATATATATATATATATATATATATATATATATATATAGAGAGAGAGAAGTTGAGAAGTTGTGTGGGCAAAGCCTCACATGTGAGAGTTGCAGGGGTCTTTCCCCTTCATAAAATAAAAAATGGACTTTTGAAATTATTGGCAGTTGCAACAAAAAAAAGTGTCACAATGTGTAGACATCATGACTTCTATTACCATTTTTCATGAGTTGTGGCAGTGCAAATTCATATTCAATCGATTGTCCATTGTTGCATACAATTCTCTTAGTAAGCAGAAATTCACCCATGCATATCTTGAAAGGTTAGACTATTTTCTTTCAACAGTGTTTACACAAATACAATTTTTGTTATGTGTCAGTTGTGTTTCATCTTTTAATCCATGCAGGTTATCTCACACTTTTTGGTTGGTGTAGAAAAGCCTAAGCGTTGATTTCTTATTTTCACAGATATAAATGAACAGCTCCTAATCCTTGAAATGTTTGTCCTGACAATCCTATCAAGATTTTTTTACAGAAGACGGTATGAAGACTTGCACAATGTGTCAATAAGTGCGGATGATTGTGGAGTAGTCCGAAGCCGTTGTAATAGCTCACATGACCCAGAAGCTGCAAAAATGCACATTTAGAGAAAGCAAACTCATTACATAACTTTCATTGTTGAAGTTTTTAAATTCTGAATTATATAGCATTTTGGATGTCATCCAATGTTCAAAGGTATTCACCTTTTTAAAGAAATTCAAAAACTTGACTCACTGTGCAGCCTTTCTGATTATTTACATTTTTGACAATGATTTAAAATATTAGCCATAAATGGTGTCCATTTGACCTAATAATCATCTACTCATTTTAGTAGACATATGACTGACTGAATTATTGTGATACAACAGAAGTGAATTTTTTTAACTTATCTTGTGATGAAGTCATATATGTTTTTATTTGATATTGGGTACAGAAAGATAGGACAGAAGTCTTCGCTCCAACAGCATTTCTACACTCCAGCATGTAAATTCTTTGAATGCGTCATAATTGTTCAGTATCCTTTAACAGTATGTACATATTAATCCACATATTTAACTCATCCATCTATCACTAATAGGAAATGAAGAGAATTAAATCTGGCACCAGAGATTAGATGTTTTGTGACCACAGTTCCTCTGGGAATTTACAGTTGCCACATCAGCATCCTTTTTCTTATTTGCTTCGTGTTTTGACATAGCATCTGCATTTATTTAGTAGGCATTGTTCTGTGACTGTTACTTTATAGAACAAAATATGAGTATCTTTCTTCTCTGCTTCTTGATACTTACCTGTGAACCATCTCTGCAAAAAATGCTCAAGAGAAGGACCACATCTGAACTCTGTATGTGTGTGTGTGTGTATATATATATATATATATATATATATATATATATATATATATATATGGATCTGGTTCATTTTGCCGAAAGCACATTTCGCCGAATTTCATTCGACCAAAAATAGTAATGGCAGTGTATATGCCCTTTTCCCCACTGTAGTGCAATCCTGGCGTTAGAATATATAGTTGGGGGTGTAGGGTTCGTAGCCCCACCCCACCTAGCTTGAATTATACTATGCAGTTTCTGTTAAGAGGGTAAGTAAGTACTTTTTAATCAAATTAGGTGGGGGGGGCTACACCACCACATCCCCCCAATGTGGAGGGCTGTGCCCCCCACACCCCACCCAACTATATATGCTAACTCCAAAATCCAAAAAAGGAGGTCCCAACAGTTAAAGAACTTCAGGCAAAGCAAGCAAATCTAAAACAAAAACAGCCAGAAGTCCACCGTTCTTAAGAATGATGGACTTTTGGCTGTTTTTGTTTTATGTTTTTTATATTCTAACTCTAGGATTGCACTACAGTGGGGAAAGGGCATCTACACTTCCACTACTATTTTCAGTGAAATGAAATTTGGCAAAATGACTTTTCGGTGATTTGTGCTTTCAGCAATTTGGTCTTGGTGGAGTGAAATTCAACGAAATGTGCTTTCGACAAAATGTAAAACATCCATGTATATATATATATATATATATATATATATATATATATATATATATATATATATATATAAATATACACACATATATATATATATATATATATATATATATATATATATATATATATATATATATATATATGAATATATGTATCTATTAGATTAGATAGGTTTATTTCTGTATGTGTGTTCATTTCTTAAAAGCTGATTGGGCTTCAATGGATTTTAATACTCTTACCTATCCAATGATGTCATCCGATGAAGTTCCGGCTTAATTCATCGGGACAAAAGCGCTTATCTTTTTTTACTGCCTGTGGACTGTGATTTTATTGTGTTTTTCATACTTTGATTTTATGAATATTGTGTTTTATATGTTGGCTTTGGCATTTATTTGTTGGCAGTAAACGAGACTGGTGACTCTCTCCATTCGAGCTGCTTTTGTGGATTTGCTGAGTTTGTGGTTACCTTCTGATCTATTAGATCCCCAATCCTTTTTCCTTTGCCACCATCTGATTTTACTTAATATTGTTGCTAAAATCCATTTACCATTAAACATAATTTCATTTATTCTTTCATTTCTCATAACCCATATAACATGAAATAATTGTATCTATTGTTTTAACACATTCTTTACTTATATTCTTACAATATCCATATTTAATCATATAGATGTTTATTTTATCCACTTCTATGTCTCTGAAAAAACTTTTTTACTGTTTTACATTTCAAAAGCACATGTTCTGTAGTTTCTTTTTCTTGCCAATGTAAACATATTCTATCACTTTTCTTGTTATGTGGCATATTTCCTTTTATTGGCAATTTATCTGTTACCAATCTTCACAAAAAAATCTTGATATTCTGTTTTCTGATTGCATCATTTGCTTCTTATTTTTATAGCTTTAATTTTTTTTAATTTGTTAGATTTTCCTATGATTTTACATACTAATATTTTGTCATTACATTCTTATACCATACTTTTCTCTGTTTCTATATCATCAATTTTTATTTTCCACAAAAAATATTTTTCTTGGTATTATTTTATTTATTCATGTATGTACAGTTTCTCTTTTACTCTTTTTAACCACACCCCACAATGTTTCACACTTATATTTATACTGTTTTACTACTAATCTCTTATCCTTTTCATTTATCCATTCTAACACTTTATACAAATTTAAAGAAGCAGTATATATGACTGGGTTAATTAACTCTAAACCTCCTACTTCTTTATTTACATATAAAACTCCTCTTTTTACTGGGTTTAATCTAGAACCCCATATAAATGAAAAAAAATCTGTAATAATTCCTTTTAGAATACTATTGGCACCATAAATACACTTGCTATGTATGCTGTTTTCCCATCATTAAATACTTTATACCACATAAGCTTTTTTATGAATGATAATTGATATGTACTCCATAAAAGTCAGGTTTCATTTAATTCTTTTGTTTTTTTTTTCCATTGAATTCTATTTACATCTTTATTCCCAAATTTTATAGCTAACACAGAACTTTCATTCGCTGTAAAACATATACCCATATCTTTAATACAGCACGTAAACCTTTACTTTTCTGTTTATTTAAAGCCATCCCTATCACATTACTTCTGTTATCCATTTACTTTGCAACTGTTATAATGTCATCTGCATATGTTAATAGAACTGGAATTCTTAACCTTTCAGGTGTTATATACCCTGCCTCCTTCATTTTGTAATTTATTTCATATTCTATCACATTCATAATTAATGCAAAAGGTATACAACTCATTGGACACGCCTGTCTTTATTATTACTGTATGATAACATATATAACTTCCTATCTTTCTCACTTTCATTATCACCCATAAGATGTCATGTCCAGTTGTGCCAAATGCCTTGTTAAGGTCTTCTATCATTATTTTCACTTCTTCTTTTCTATTCATAATATCATCCACAGTTTCTCTAACTATCATTAATAATTCTTGATAACCCTTCCCTTTATACTATATTTACTATCTTCCATAATATTTCCATTTAGTTTCAAATCTAGCAAAAACAGCAAACTCCAGGCTACCATGACCGTAGAGGCAATATTTTTATTAAATTGGTAATAAGTTTAAGTATAAAAAATCTCCAAGCCAAAAGGAACTTGTTTCAATAAAAATGTGTATTAGAAGTTGTACTCCATTATTTCTGATGGGGGAAGTTTTTGATGATTATGTATATGTTATGGAGAAGCGTTTATTGATACGTATTTAATGGAACAGTATTTGTAATCTGTTTAGGTAGTTTGCCTTGTGTGGTGTATTATAGTGATACACTGCTTGAATAGATATTTGTTTATTTACGTTTATAAGTGAGCTTATATGTATATTTTTTTAGGATCAATACCAGTTTTTACACTTGTTTGCTACACCCTTTATACATTATATTGTCAAGCAGAGTTTATGCATATGTTTAATTTTTAGCATAGACTTTGGCTCTATCACTTTATTCTAATAGTTGATAGGTTAGTGCTACATAAAGCTCTATTGAAGGAATTAGGTCTAGTAAAGGAGTTGATTGGCTTATTTTCATGCCCTTTCTTATTGGAGCAGAATTCCCGATATACATTTCTAATGGAACGAGTCCCTTTTGGATTTACCATGCCTTAACTAGCATTTTCTGATATGCTAGGTTTTAATCATTTATATGGTGTCTGTTGTTTATAGATCAAGAAGTTATATGCTGAAATGGTGGATTTGTGATTTTTATATGCAGAAGAGGATTTCCTTCTGTCTGTTTGTCAGTATTGTATCCACCAACCACAGACAAGTACTTCTTGTCAGTTTCTCTGCTGATTGGCCTTTTGCGAGTTAAGATTCATAACCTTGTCTCTGGTTGGTGTTTAGTGGCCAGCTTATTTTATTAACTGATTGTCTTCAACATGTGACTTTTTAGCATACTTTGGTTGTTATTTGTTTTATAGGTGTGTTTTGAATACTTTTTGAGGTCTAAAGAAGCGGTTTTGTTTTTACTGGAAAAGTGCTTACCAATTTAATAAAAATATTGCCTCTACAGTCATGGTAGCCTGGAGTTTTCTGTTTTTGCTTAATTTTTCTACTGGTTCTGACTCCATGCTTTTGATCAGAAGTTGAAGTGTATTCTTGGACTTAGTTTCAGATATCTTTTGTATTATTTTCATAAAGATCTTATAATTATTATTATTCAGTACTATCAGTCTTCGGGTTTTTTATTTGCCTTCTATCTTCCTTCTTCCATATGAATTTAAGTATTTCATTGCATAATTCTTTATACATAAAACCTTCATTTAACCATTCATTCAAAATTGTTAAAAAATATTTTTTGCCAAACCATTACATTTTTATGCATTTCATATCCTATTCCTTCTGGGCCTGCAGCCAAATCTATATTTACTTGTCCTAATACTTTATATATCCTCACTTAAAGAAATCTCCTTTTCCAACTTTTTTATTCTATTTTTCTGTTAAGTTTTTACTTTTCATATTTTTTTACTGCCTTCTTTTTTCTTTAAACATTTCTTGTGTATATTATACTACACTATTCATAATCTTTTCCTGATTTCTTTCTATTTTCCTCCTTTACATTTCTTATTTCTCTCATTACACTGTTTTCATAGGCTGATACTAGACTATCAGCCCTAGTGCATATACAAGCCTAGCCATAACAATTCCCTGGCTATTTCTTCCCACACTATTTAATTCCCTGGACCCCTGTCTAGCAGGGCAACTGTTGTGATCCCCAGGGTAAATTTCCTTTCTCCCATCCAATCATCAAGGTTCCTTTTGAAGAGGGCCAAAGAGGCACTCTGCTTGACATGTATGGGCAGTCTGTTCCAGAGTCTGGGGAGTCTCTAGGTCAGGAACCTATCCCTCCAGCATGTTTTGTTTATTGTGATGACAAGGTTTAGATCCCTGGAGCGTGTGGCTCTGAGGGATTGGGATTTCTTTACGTGTAGCATGTCCAACAGCTCTGGGTTTGACATGGCCTTGTATGTTAAGCAGAGATCGCCTCTGAGTAGATGATATGCGACAGAGTATAGCTGGAGTTTTTTAAGGTGGTCAGCATAGGGCATCTGCTTTAGGCCTGTGATTTTTTTTTAGTGAGGTATTTCTGCGGCCTTTCCAGTTGTTGCAGATGTCTTGAGAGGTACATACCAAATGGGGCATTGTATTCTATAATGGATCTAATGAGGGATGAGTACAGTGGAACAATGACCTCCTTTTTTCTGGATGAAAAGCCCTTAGTGATGAGGTGTGCCGCATAGAATGATTTCCTGACTGTTGTGGCGATGTGGTCATTGAAGGTGAGACCACTGTCCACCTGTGTCCCTAAGTCTCTTATAACACTTTCAGTGTTTAATGTACTGCCACCTATGTGGTAATTCATGGGTATATGTTTTTTCCCAAATGGGGCAACTATACATTTCTTGGCATTGACCTTGAGCCCATGGCTCTGGCACCAAGCATCTGTTTCTGTAAGTACCTTTTGTAGAGTATCCACATCATTTGGGGATTTAATAATGGCTCCCAGTTTGCAGTAATCTGTGAACTTTGTTAGCCAGAGTCCTTTAGTGCTGGCCTATACTTCAGAGAAGTAGATGCCAAACAAGAGCGGTCCCAGGACTGAACCCAGAGGTACTCCACTTGTCACTTGTCTGGAGCTGGATTTGGAGTCAGCAACTTTTACAGTGTGGGTTCTGTCAGTAAGCCAGTTGGCAACCCATTGAGTGATGTAGGGATTAATGCCCATCTTAGTAAGTCTATCTATGATTCCAGAGTGGGGGATGGTATCAAAGGCCTTGGCGAGGTCTAGATAGGCTGTGTGGACTGCCTTACCCAGGTCCATGGCTCTGGAGACTGAGTCGAAGAAGTCAGTCATGTTCAGGAGACAAGATTGGCCCTTCACAAACCCAAACTGGGTGGGGCCCAGTGTTTGAAGGTTGCCAATGTCTTTGTTTATAAGTTTTTAACTGCTGTGTCAAAGAGCCCGTTAATAAGATCTTGAAAGACAACAGCTAAGAGACACATTGCCCACAATGCGAAAAACCCTCATTATTGGTTAATTTACATGTCTCTGAATTGTGAGGTGATTACTACAAGTCCTAATAAGCACTTTGTTGTGGTAAGCACCAGAGGCAGCCCATGCATCATGTTGGCACAGGCACTCCTCCTGCCATTCACTTCTCCACACACATGCACATATTCAAACAGAAGCATGAAGTGATAACTAAGTAATAAAATCAAATAAAACTCTGGCCAGTATTCAGCAAGGACCCAGCTGCAAGTGTTAAGTGCTGCACCAAAAAGGGACATTCAACATGATTGTGAAAAACAGCGATTCAGAGACACCTTAGCCTCAGTGAAGAGATCATTGGCTAATTTGCTTTTCTCTGAATTGTGAGGTGATTACTACAAGTCCTAATAAACACTTTGTTGTGGTAAGCACCAGTGGTGGCCCATGCATTAAATTGGCACAGACACCCACTTACCCCCTACTCACTTCTACAAACACACACACACACACACACACACACACACACACGCACATGCACACGCACACGCACACGCACACACACACACACACACACACACACACACACACACACACACACACACACACACACACACACACACACACACACACAAACTAACACATCCCCATACCTCTCACCTGTCTCTGGTTTTACACAAAGTCCATAATTTTGCATCTTTTAACTGCCCTTGTCCCCTGTAAATCATGGACCATTACAGTCAGTCAGTCAGTAATGCCAGACATTTAAGTTTCAGACTTCTTATTGTTCAGAATATGCTTTGTGATGTAATACCTGTTGTTCTATTAACTGTGTACATGATTTAGAGTAATATTCTGAGAGTCTCACTGGTATCTAGTGTCCCCCATACTTCTTATTTTTCAAAAACTGCTTCATGCAGTAATATTTGTTATTCTGTTAACTTTTTATATGACATAGTGTAATATTTAAAAGTCCCTGGTGTCTGGTGTTCCCCCCTCCAGTATTACATACTTTGCTCATTAGTCTAGGGGAGATTAGAGGTATGGCACTCCGATTCCAAACACGCATTTAGACATTCAAGTGTGTGTACACACACAAACACAAACATACACACTCATCACAGGTCAGACACGCCCCACCCAACTGTACTCAAGGAGACACTCAACCATTCACACATACACACACACACACACACACACACACACACACACACACACACACACACACACACACACACACACACACACACACACACACACACACACACACACACACACACACACACACACACACACACACACACACACACACACACACACACACACACACACTCACACTCATACATACACCTACTCCTAACTAATTTTCCTATAGCGACCATCAAGGCAGACATGCGTGCACACACACACACACACACACACACACACACACACACACACACACACACACGCACGCACACACACACACACACACACACACACACACACACACACACACACACACACACACACACAGACACACAAACATGCACTCACACACTCCTACTACCCCCCTACTCCACTAACATCTCCAGCACTTACCTCTAATGTGGTCTATTCCACTGAAAGAACTAGGTGAATGCAATGTGTAAATCCATTGCCATAGGCATTTCCAGGGAAGAGCACAGGAATCTTTATCATATGCCACTGCTCCAGAATGCCTTATTAACATTGCAGTAAGCCATTGGGACAGCCAGCTATGTAGAATCACCATGGTATGTCTGTCTGTGACTTGGAAAGGGCTACTACTACTCGAAAAAATGGGCACATTAGGGCTTACCACTGGTGGTAACTCTTTCTGAATCCCAGGGTATATATGCTAAATAAAATGTCAGATGCTGTTTAAAATCACTGGTGCTGAAAATTAAAACCTGTAATAGGATTAAAGTACTGAATTATTTAAAAAATTGGTGAATAGAGAAACTTTCAGGTAAAAATGGACATGATAAAACACAAAGATGGCAGGGACCAATCACAAGTAGAAAATATTAAGAATACGTGGTAGGAATATACAGAAGAACTGTATAAAAAAGGCCATAACATCATTGATACATTGGTCACAGGCAAGTACTAGACTAGCTACCATTGTTGAGCCATTTTAAACCTAGCTAATTTCCTTCAAAGGTGAGAATCAAACACCTTAACCATAATGCTAACCCCAACCCCAAGACAAGATTATATCACCCCAGATAGGACTCACACTCACAATCCCTGGATTAGGAGGCCAATGCCTGTACCCTGATCTAGAGCCAGACATACTCAAGAGCGAAGTTAAATAGTCTCTAGAAAGCCTTTGCTAAAAACAAGGCTGGAGAAAGTGAGATAATTCCATCTAAAGTGCTTAAAATCCTGCTGTTATAATTTATTTATTATTTGTTGATTGGGAAAGTACCACTAGAACAGAGCCTATTTTCAGTAGAGGCCCAGAGAGAAGTGCTCCAGATGCAGGTCTTTGGAATGTGGGAGGAAAACAAAGCACCTAGCGGAAACCCACAAGAACGCAGGGAAGACATACGACTCCACACAGAAGGCAAGAAACACTCCAGACACAGGTCTTTGGAATGTGGGAGGAAACCCACACAAACACAGGGAGGACATGCAGACTCCCCTTAGAAGGCACTCCAGCCAAGAATCAAACCAATGAACTTCTTGCTGTGAGGCGACAACATTAACCATTGCACCACTGTTGCTTAGACTTTACCAGGAAATTTGGTAAACATGGCAATGGCAATTAGATTGGAAAAGGTAATTTTATGCTCCAGTTCCTAAAAAGGGCAATGATAGAGTGCTCAAATTATCGAACAGTTGTATGTATTTCACATGCTAGCAAGGTAATGCTCAGGATCCTGTAAGTTAGACTCCAGCAGTATATGAATTAAGAACTGTCAGATGTACACGCTAGTTTTATAAGGGCAGAAGCACCACAGATCAAATTGCCAACATCTGCTGGGCAATTGAGAAAGCAAGGAGGGTCCAGAAAAATATTTACTTTTGCTTTACTGATTACTTTAAAGCATTTGTTTGTGTGGACCACAACAAATTTATATCATAAAAATATTCCAATATCATAAAAATGTGTGTGACAAATTCTTAGAGAAGTGGGGATACTGGGTCACCTTATTTGCCACATGAGGAATGTGTATGTTGAATAAGAACCAATGTTAAAACCAAATATGGAATTACTATCTGGTTCAAGATAGGGAAAGGAGTATGACAAAGCATTGTACCGGCCCCCTTCGTAATCAGTTTATTTGCTGAATATAATGTAAAATACTGGGTTAGATGAATAATTTCTGGACATATATAAACATCCTTAGATAAACACTGATGGCTGAAAGATATCTGCAGACAGCAATCACAGCATAAAATTAAAAGAAGCTTGTTTTTTGGAAGGAAAGCTATAACAAACCTGGATAAGATTTTAAAGAGCAAAGACATCACATTGTCACCATATAGCCAAAGCAGTGTCTTTCCCAGTAGTAACATGGCTGTGAGAGCTGGAAAATTAGTGTGTGCTGATAACTGATGCTTTTGAACTATGATGTTGGAGAAAACATTTGAGAACTCCATAGCCTGCAACAAGAGCAAATCAGTTTATACTTAAGGATATAAATCCAGACTATTCATTGGAAGGCCTAATATTAAAATGAAAACTCAAATTCTTTGGCCACATAATGTGAAGACAGGATTCAATGGAGAAGACGATGTTGGGAAAGATCAAAGGCAAAAGAAGAAGAAGGTGACAGCAGAGGCTAAAGTTAGGGACAGATTTGCTGAAGTAATGAAAATGAATTTGCAAAAACTGAAAGTAGTTCTTGACAGACATACCTGGCAGGCTAAGGTCTTTGAGGTCAAATAGAGCCAGATTTGACTAGATAACTAAACAGAAACAACAAAAAGGAATGAGTTATTATGTTGCAGCATTAATAAACATACATTTTATAAACTTAGTTTGAGATGTAACCCCTCTCATTGCAAGAATGCATTCAAGGTATCCTCTAGATGCAGGCTTGTCACTACTTTGTACTCCTTCGGCATAATTTGTGGTACTCAGTACTCATTAATTTACTGCTGTTGCTGATATTTATGGAGCACTTGTGTAAAGCTGTTTACACCTATTTTTGTTTAGACAACTTCATATGTGACATTGCATTTACTTTGGTAGCATTCTGTATTCACAGATTCAGCTATATATTATCCCTTCCTCTTGACTTGCCCTGCACATCCTATATGTCCTAGCACACTTTGCTTGATGCTGGCCTTATTAGCTGAACAAAACACACACAACCGATTGCCACCCTGAACAGTGTACCTTCACTTTTTCTTCAAGCATTTGTAGCCTTAATATTGTCCTAATTTGTAACTTTCCATACTTAACCACATCACTCTATTGGGGCTGTGACTACACTATGCATGCACAGGTTTAGTCACTCCTGTTATAGTGAGATGTGACCCACTTAACCCCCTCCACCATCACTATTACCTAACTGCCCTTCCCCTAAAAATACTTATACTTCCTAGTTACTCATACATTTTTATCATTTTCACTTTCCTCTAAAGTTTTTCTTATTAGCACTCCCTACTGTAGCTAATCGTATCAGACATAATCTTACTGAACACACCTCTGACTACAGCTCATTTCTCAATTTGATAGATACATCTCAAAAGTTTAATACTCTATTCTGTAACAGTCGTAACAACATCACACATACCACTAGCACATCCAGAACAGTTTTTACAGACTTAAAAAATCTAATACAGCAAATAATATTTCTAATTGCTACAAGCACAAATAAGAAGGATTTCAAGATTGCCTGTAGTAATACATGTTGCATATGTAACAAATAATACAGATTTCAAAATATGGTTGAACTCCAACAAACCAGATATTGTTGGGTCAACTAAGACCTGGCTTAAACCAGATGGTATACCTTTCTTTACCAAAGCCAAAGATCTTAATCCTGTATTGGTGTTAAAGGATTTCTCCTAGCTAGGAACACCTTTATTACCTCATTAATTGTAGTTTCTCCAAGTATAGCTAACTCCGAACCAAAATGGTATATTGCTGAATGTCTCATAGATAATTCTTTCAATTTCAGCATTGTCATATTATATCAGCCCCCATTCAATATCACAGCAGGCATTTAACGACATAATTTTAGCAAATCTTAGTAATCATGTTAGTAATAACTCACATGTAATGGGTGACTTAAGTCTACAATGGGAGACTAAGGAATCTTTCCAGACTTTCACCACCCTTTCTGGCAGCAACTTCTGCCATCTAGTCAATAGCTCTACTTAACTAAATCTCATGTTTGTCAATGCAATTTATTAGTCTGGCTATTCACAAATCAGCCCATTAGATGGTCCACAGCCATACTGGGCATACCTTTTTTCAGTGACCACTATGGACTTTATTCTTAGCCAGTCAGCATCACATTATATCATAAACCCTTAATTTATTATACAGCAAAGCAAGTTTATGAGTATGGCCTACCTTTAAAAGGTAGTAGAGAGTTATCTGTGCTAGAGATGTTGAGTAAAATTGATGTAATTAGAAGTTTGACCTATTGAAGAAAGGAAGAAAGAAGAAGCTGCTTACTGGGATAGGTTTTTGGAAAGTTGAAGGTAATGGCACTAGATAGGTGAGATTAGGTACACTTATTCTGTGATGGTAATGTGACAAAGAGGTAATGTAAAACATGTATAGTGTTTTTGTATTATTTTATCTGGAATGTCTGTAGTGGTATTAATTTATACTTTAGTTCTGGATGCACTAGTTGTGCATGTGTGTGTGTGTGTGTGTGTGTGTGTGTGTGTGTGTGTGTGTGTGTGTGTGTGTGTGTGTGTGTGTGTGTGTGCATAATTTGCCAACAGCTCAGTGAACATTTCGAGATGGGGGTGTGGGTTATGCAGAAAGGGGTCAGACCTCCCCCACAAATACACTGTTTTGTATTATTTCTTGTTCAGTGGATGCAGAAGTCAATGTAATTGAAGAATTTTGTTTAACTGATGTAAACTCATGCACAGACACACCAAAACACCTACCCATTGAGAGGAAGAAACTGGTAAGTCATTTTTAACATTCAACATTTCAAACAATGCCTAGAAGAGGCTTTCTGATGAAGTTGCATGTGTGGGTGTAATTTGACTCCTAGGGTAGAGTGTCTATCTGTGTTTATGGTACTGTTGGCTTTTATTTACTTCTTATACTGCTTCATTTCCTGGTTGTGAGATTTATGCATTTACTTTCATCTGGAGGTTATTGTTTACCTTTTGGATGCCTTTTACTGTTCCTGATCAGGTACTGTATTGTACTTAAATTTGCATTTAGTGCTTTGCTTTTATTACTAAAACTGTGTTTAATGTGTCACAGTCCTGACTTCTGCCTTGTTTTATTTCTTTGTAATGTTATTTTTATCTTGTGTTGACTGCATTTTTATTAGTTTATATTGTTTTTATGGATTTACAGTTCCTTTTTTTAAGTATCTTGTCTGCTAGTTTTCCCCTGTGAAACGACTTTTCAAGATGGTTAACGTTTGTTAGATTTTGAAGTCTGTGAGGAAAAAGGGATTTATGACTGAATGTGAAGTCTAGGTGTCCTTTACTAGTTTTCTCCCATGTGATAGAACAGATTTGAAGTAGAGGCAGTTAATCTGACTGGTCAGTGCTCTTTGTCCATTTTACAAATATAGTCATGAAAATAAGTCTGTTAACAAAAGTACATTGAAAATAATCAAAAGTAGAACATATTTGAACTTGAAGGAAAAAAAGAGAAATGTTTCAATATGGCAAACATATCTAGATCTTATATATGAACTAAGAACAGGGCCTATTTTTCTCATAAAAAGATGCACTTATGTAAGAGTTTATAATATGTGGATTAGGCAGAGAGAAATACAATACAGAAATATGTGATTATGTACTATGAATGCTGAATATTTTTATGGGAACATGATAAGATGAAGTATTTAGGTGCATGGCTTCTGTAATGTCAGCTAAATATATGTGCAAAGAGACTAAAGAAAAGATAATACAAAAACTGAGAAACTGGAAGCTCTGGTTTATGGATATGGATAGTAAGACAGAAGCAGTGAAAATGTTTTCAGTCCCTTTAGTTTTATATTCAGGTCAGACATATTTTTCTCAACCTGAGGAGAAGTTGTAGACAATAATTAATAAAGAGTTTTGTGGAGGTATCAGGGAGGGGAAGAGGGAAGAGTTAAATGGGATAATCCAATAGAACAAGATGTTTTAGGATTACTTGATTTGAGTGGATATTCTAGAGCTACACAGTTAATGCTCATATATATATATATATATATATATATATATATATATATATATATATATATATATATATATATATATAAAACACAAGCAGAAGGTTATAATTAAAAGTGGAAAGCAGGGGTGATGGTGAAACAGGGAGAAGTTCAAGAAATAAGGAGAGAGTGGGATTTTGGATGCAGATCCTTAAGGAGAATAATGACAACCATACAGAACATTATATTTATAAAGTAGCAGAAAGTATATTAAGAACTACGCCAACATGAGAATGGAGACAGGGATGACTACAAGTAGGGGTACAGAAAATAGGCAAGAGGAAGTTGCAATTTACTGGAGAAAACTGGAAAAGAAACCAAGCTACTGGGAGTAAATAACTACAGAGGAAAAGGTAGTAGAGTGTGATGAGGTCAAGAAGACATTTGGACTACAGGCTAGGGGTTGCCTTCACTACCAGGAATTGATATCCGAGTATATGCAAACAGAAAGGGATAAGGGAATCATTAGTAAAAGACCTACTCTAGAACAGTTTTTAGTTGAATCTAGAGCAGAAGCTGCTGTTAAAAAGGGATAAGTAGAAGGGCATGACACATGTCTTCTATGGGCCAGTGATCAAGGAGCTTCAATCCTCACAACTGACACCTGTGGGGAACATTCACTGTGAGAAAATAGGCACACATATTATTTTCAGATGCAGTCCACTGCATACAGTACAATTTCTCTTAAGAGCACACAGGGAATGCACAGTCCAGTCCTGGGTGGGCTTTCTCTCCAGGCCCCAAATAAAACTCCCCACTGATGACTATAGAGCTGAGTCCTTAGCTGGGTGTTCAAAGCCAAGTCCTCCACCACCCTCTCTGTGAAATAAGTGCTCTCAGTTTCCTTGCTCAAAGTAGCTGTTACACACACTGAGATTTGATTTTCACACACACACTCACACACACACATACACACACACACACACACACACACACACACACACACACACACACACACACACACACACACACACATACACACACACACCTACATGGGAAAGGCTGGCACAGCTTACCCACTCTGCCACTCCCACCCAGACTATAAGGTAAATTTGCTGCCACCAGAACACCTGAAGCCAGCTACTTTAAGTCTCTTGCCAGGGTTCCCAATTACACTTATTAAAATTAATACTTGTATAAATGGTAGTGTTTAACCAAGCAGCAAGACTTTCTGGAATTTGGAGCTACAATGCCACTACATAAATGTAAATACTCTCAAAGGTTAAATATTTTCCAAAAGACCAGCCACAATGAAAGGTTTAGATATATTTAACATTAAATAATAAAAAACATGAAAATACGGAATATCTATTTACCATAAACACCAAAGTTTCAATCACAGGAAATATAAAAAAACAACACAGATGGAAAGACTCATACATTTACAGAAATAAAACAACATTTAGCAAATCGCACTATTTTTTTCTAACAGACTAAATGATTACTGTTCCCTAGTTACTTACTAAAGCAAGGCAATATGAACGTGGATGATTGTCTTGTCAGACCCAAAAACAGAGTGCACACCTCACATCTCTCACTAATATTCAAATATAGTTTCATTTCTGGCTACAGAATGACATCACATCTGGTCACCTGAGTCTGTGGTTCCCATGCTACCCCCTCAATAGAAACTGAACCAGGATCTGGCACTGACGTGCCACAATACATACATAGAACTTTATCTAAGGTTTATTACAACATCTAGAAACTGTAAAACAATTACAACACTTCCACCCTTCCTGCAGAAACTAACAAACCATTCTGTGGCACCCCGGGGTAGCAGTTAGTTCACCACTAAGGACAATAGAGCAGGATCCCAGCACAAGCTTTTCACAGACATTGTGTCTCTAGCTGCATTCAGATCTGTGAGAGAAAATCTTTATGGCCTAAACCATGTCACTTAATTTCAGGCTATTTTTCTTAAGGTTAGCTGGGCTGAGCTTAACCTCTTCCCTTCCAGTATCCTGTGTTAAAATATATACAGTTCATCGGTTACAACAATACAGTCTGACATACATGCATATTTCCTTTCTGTCCAGCAGGACCCACTGTTGATTTTGTACATTTTTTAACACCAGCAACTTTACAAAAACATTTTTAAGACAAGCATCTATGCAAATCAGTTTTATATTCAAATGACATATAATTCTTAACAAAACTCCATCTAGCCATGTGGGTGTATGTTACACATGCACTGTCATACTCCCCCTGGTACAGCTGGGACTATCTCACATCATCACTGGGCATGTAAAATATTCCATGACAATTAGAAAAATCATTCAGACTTGATTAGAAAAGATTGGAAAGAAATTCTAAAAATCTATTTACAAGGGAACAATGTATGATTCCCAAGTATGCAACAAAGTCCAGAAGGTTTATGATTTTTGCTTGGAAGTGTTTGCATAGTTATATTTATACCCCAAGCAGCTAAAATTATTTTTCCTCAGGAAGATAGGAAAGGTTGGAAATGTGATGGGGAAGAAGGAGGTAACTGTGAACATATGTTTTGTGAGTGTACTCTGACAAAAATATTGGGTGAGAAAATTGCTGTAATTAAGGAAATGATTCTTTTCAGCAGGGACACATGATCTGAATTACATAGAGACAGCAAGCCCTTGTTAAGTTTAATTTTATTGGCTACCAAGAAAGCAATTATTAGAAAATGGAAATTAAAGTCTGAATCAGTTAGATTTGAAGTACTAAATATTATAAAAGAAATAAAAGAACTGAAAGAGAGATAATTAGAAAATGGAAGAAGCAAATTACCTAGAAATAAATTGAAATTATGGGATCAATACATGCAGAATAATGTTCAGGAAGAGAAGTAAGATTTAAGGAAAGCAGGCATTGAGCAATGTATGTAATGCTGGACTAATGACATTTATAAAAAAGAACATGTATGTGATGTTTAAAGTATGTAAATGAAAAAATGATAATATGGTTTGTTTTCTTTTCTATTAATGTATATTTGCTTATGTTTTAAGTGATAATGTAGTAAATGTGCTAAAAACAAGATTAATGAATGTTAAAGTCTTTCAGACAGACACAGCATAAATGAAATATAAATATGTCTGTAATGAGGGGTGCAATCCAATATGCTCTCTGTATGTCATGGCAAACAAATTAATATTTGGGTGTAGCACTAGCATTCTGCAAAGCTAAGCACCATAACTTTAGCCATTTCAGACATTTTATTGAAATAAAAGGTCATGTTAGTCAAACATGAAAGCAATGTTAGAAGACTAGCTGTCCAGTTGAAGGCTTCAGTAGTACAATGATTTTAGTTGCACATGCTATGTGTTTTTTTATATACTCCAGAAACCAAATAACAGTTTTCTGCAAAGCATGTATGGGGTGCAGCAGGTACTTCCAAGTGTAATCTTGTTTGTTACACAAATGATGGTGCTCCATGGTAACAGGACTGCACACTAAATCAAACACAGGCAAAGCAAAAATGAAAGACTGTCTCATCAAACAGCAAATGCTCAAAAGAGGAAACCTAAAAAGGCAGATAATTTTAGCCTGAATCACACATGTAATTTTAGCTGGAATCACACAATTAAAAAAACTACCCCCACACTGCCTGCTAACTATATATGTCAACTCCGAGATTGCACAAGAACAGAGAAAGGGCAAAATCCCAGACACTGCTGTACAATGATCTTGGTCACAGAACAGCCTGAGAGCCAGCAAAATAAGAAAAAAATGAATGCTAGCTCTTTTGAGCATTCACTCTTATGAACTGCAACTATTAAATATATTATTTTGTTAAAAGGGCTCATGAGCTGAATTTTTGTTATTTCATGGAATTAGAATGTAACAGTCTTTTTTTTGCAACAAGTTCATATCTTAGGTTGTCACTTCAGTTTGTGTTATTTAGATCACTAATGTTTTGGTATAAATTGTTATGATAAAAAGGCATTAGCATATGCAGGAGCCCAGGTTTTAATAATTAACCTAACAAGTCCTTGGACCAAACTGTACTCTGGCAAGTTAACTCAGAGGTATACTAAATTACAAACACAGTAAAGATTTCTCAATAGGTAATGAAGATCAGTTTTATTTTCTATTTCTTCCAGACAATGTTTCATTTATCTTATCCAAAGAATTTCTGTGGGCGTTATAACTGCCAGTTATCTGGATAAGATTTGCTTTCCTGGCTTGCTGGGTACATTGTCCCATAACCTTTTATGTCTGATCAAAAGTTACCCTTGGTTTATTGATATAATTTACTGTTACATTCTTATCTCTTATCTTTTCCAAAAAAATGTTGCAATTCTTTCATTACTGTGCACTGTAAGATTTATGAAGTCTGATATCCTGTCTTACTTTTCTTTGTGTTAGCTTGCAATAATTATCTGCCTCATTTTCTGTCTTTTATGTTTTGAGTTTTACAAGAAGTTATACTTTATACTTCATGTCTTTGAGATGGTCCTTTCTTTGTGCTACTTGAATGTGTACATCTTGAATTCTCTTCTTTGTGGTACCAAACATTGACTGTATTGGACTGACACCATCAAAAATTTGGAACAACTGGTTCAGTAATGTGTTTTTGATAGTAGAAATTATATATCCAAATAATTACACCTGAAGATTTTGTCTGTTTAAAAAATGAACATCTAAAAAGCTTGACTATTAGCAACAATCTTAAGTTGCATCCTGCCTGTCCTTAATATACAAGTAGCCTTTATATAGACATCGTAGCAGTAGCAACATGTAATGCTGATCTACTTTTTCATATTGCTGCATGCGGTCACTTTTCTACAGTTACACTATTACATGTACATAGACTGGAGATGTAGCTGCACGTATGGTCATGCACTATTTCTAGAAGTAGCAGTTTTACACAAGATGTGAAAAGCTTGCTTGCTTTACTGAGCCATCAAATATGGACCTGTAGTTCCAGCCTCCAACAAAAAGACTATTTACACATAAATAAATGCAACCTGGACACAATTCCCTTACTTAGCCATTTTGCCTTCAAAAGCCTATTTATTAATATTTTTTAATTATACTAAACTTATTTCTCTAAAAAATCTGTTTTTAATTGGCACACAGATTATAAGATATATGTGACAATGTCATCTGCTAAAATCTGAATCTATAACATGCTCTTTCAAGGTAACCTTTTTCTTCAAAGCATCTGATATTTACCCTTTATAATATTTAGATGTGTTATATAATTTTCTTCTGCCTAGTCCTGCCTAGTGATCTAAAAGATGCATGAAGCCAATTCCACTGACACTGAAGGATAAATATCTGACTATGACCTAGATGACCTAAGCTTGATTAGGAGCTTGGATACTGGAATAGCTCAACACAGAAGATAAAGGTGAGATGAGGAAGAGTCTGCCAGTCTTCCTGTGTGGAGGATTGGGAACTGTATGCCTACAAGAATCCATGTAGAATCCACGCTAGACACTGGGGATCACTAGAGGAGCTTAATTTTCCAAGAGCCATGGAGATGGTGCCTTTTGTAGAAGTGGGAGATACACTTCTTGCTTATACCCATTGCGTGTCATCCCTTAGGAATAGTGGTACCCTTCTGGTACCAGTGCCACCAAATGTGACTCTGGACTGGCACATAATGGGTTTGAATCCCACTGCCAACCAAATGTGAAGGATGGGTGGCACCTGACACCAAATGTGGAGGTGAGCTGTAATCACAGCCTCTGAGGGGTAAACTAATAGCAAGAAAGTACACATAAATATGTTTTAATAACTAGTTTATAAAGTATAACCTGCTCCAAGTGCATAAAGGGAATATGCACTGCTGTTCTATGTATGGGCTTGCAACCTCCACACCCAGAATGGATTACACACAAGCCACTTACAAAGCTTAGTCTTACAACACTGTCTTTGTGAATCAGTGCCTTCCAATGCCCCTTTACCTATGACAACTGCACCTCACACAAGCCATTATTTTCACACAAAGAGACACAGACAGATACACACACACACAGACAAACATAATTCCCAGTGAAGGATGGTAGAATTCTCCAATTCCACACAGCTTTTACACTGGCATGGTAGTATTGCCACCACTCTGAGTTTTAGAGCCAGAGACCCTCAATCACTGGTCACGCTAACATCAATCTAGATATGAAATGCATCAGATAATATTTGTTTCGCTGGTAGTTTTCCTAACAGTCTAATGAAATACTTGTGTCATACAGTTTGCAAGCCATTGTAAATAATGGCTACCACCTTATCAGATTAACAACCTTTCATAAATATTCTTTTACTAAATAAATACCAACCGGAAGAGCTTAAAGATAAAAGGTGCACATATAGAGTAAATATCTATATATATTATAAACACACACACATATACATATATATAGAGAGAGGCTGGAACATACAAGGAAAATTTAAAAAGGCAATAAACATAAATAGGAAACACACTGTAAAAAAAAAGTTCCAGATATCTAAGTGCCCTGGCTAGCTGACTACAGAAATACTGATCTAAATATCTAGCTAGTCTTACAGATTGTTCCACATAACAAGACAATGCATCAGTATCTCATAATATACAGTTATATAGAGTGTTTTCCCCAGGCCCTAATACACATGACATAATTTAACTGTTACTGGGGTAACACATCATGAAACCAGTTCTTTTACTCATTATAAAGACCACCAAGGTATGTTAAAACACATTAGCATCTGCTTTCCTTGAATCTTGGATCCTCTTGATGTCTTTAAAGATAAACAATTTTAGCTGTTACAATCCATTGGTCTTTCATCCTTGTTTGTTACATTAACAAAAGGTACTAGCATGTCTGGAGACTGAGTGCATTTTACAGTCCTTCTCTGTCCTTTGACATTCAGAAAAACAAAGTTTAAATTTTCTACCATGAGAACACACATACTCTAGATAAACAGGAGATGAAGTGAAAAAAGGAAAATAAATACATTCTGTTTCAGTTAGCCTGACATTACCCCTGGCTTCACTTTTTTTAGCTTGGCATCAGTCCTAGTGTTACATCTGTCCTTTCATTAAGAACCTCAAGTCAGTGTTCTGGATACATCCGTCAAGAACAGAACCTTGAGAAAAGGGTGCAGTGTTTTGGTACATTATCTTATACTTTTTCTAGATAACATACCTGCATTAAAATTGGCAGTACCACACAGATGTTGGATATGGGTTATAGGACTACAAGGGTAAACTCCATCTAAGAAGCTTTACACTCTGTTCAGTTAGTCAATATTTTAAAGGGCTATGGTATGTAACCACAGTAAACATTCTGGAATATAGGTGGGGTTGTAGTTTATGCAAGGTCCAGACTATACAAAAACATTTTTTTCTATGGCTTTATAAGACTCCTTTTCAACTCAAGTAGGCAAAAGGTTACTTGTCTCCTTCTGAGAAAACCTAAGTACAGTTTCTAGTGAATAATTAGAAGCATCTACCTATGCAATTAATTCTTTCTACAATCAGAACCAGCTAATATGAGGGGCCCACTAAGAACAGCCTTGACCTTTTAAAATGGCTACTCACAGGCTGGTGTAAAGGCAAAATTACCTTGTCTACTTTAACTGGTAAGATATTTAAGTGAGTAGCTATTGTACTAAACTGGAGAGCAGATTTTTCCATATGTTTTCCATATCCCTATATACCTGTCAAAATTTATAGCCACTAACTGATTTAATCTACTCAAAAATCATCCAGTTCATGAATATTAAATTGAAAACTTTGTATGAAATAAGTATGAATGTTAATTAGTTGACCTGAGATATAAGCATTAAAACCATCCTATTTAAATCTGAAAGATAGACATGATTATTAGTTATCCAATATTCTCTTATTAATCCACCATTGAACTCATCAAAGTCATCATTTGCAAACCAATGTGCCAGCATTCTTCTGGCATTGAGATGAATTTTAAATGATGGACCATCTAACCAACAAAAGGAAAAGGCATGGTGATCAGCTAGGGAACATATTATACCAGTCTTAATAGTAGTTCCTAATAACATATAATAAGATGCTAAAAAAGTCAGCTCTAGAACTTCATTTAAGAACTTTCATGTACATAAATTCTTTTACTTTGGAATTTCTAACTCTCCAATAAAAGTCCAATAAAAAGTGAGCTATAGTAATAAAGCTCATAGAGAGACTGTACCAGGGAAACCCTTTCCAATATTTCAAAGGAAAATGCTTGAGAGGCAGAAAAAGCACAAGAGATGACTAGAAGAAACAGGTCTATGTTGGAAATGCAGCAGAGACTGGATTTGGGAGATAGAGATCCAGATGAAGAAAAACAGCAACTTGGAAACTGAAAAATAAATGTGGGATTACAACACATTAATTATGCTTGTGAAACATGACAGAACAAGAAAACCTTGGAATATTGGACTTCTATGTACTTTGTTAAACTTGTAGGGAACTACAAAGATTTGCCCTACTTCATGTCATTAGTGTTTGGAAGAAATTTTAGGAGAGGGGAAGACAAAGGAAAGCGTTAACTGTAAGTAAAACAACATTTTGTTCTTAACAGTATATTTTTATAATGCATGGCATAACCTACATGCTACAAAGTAAAGCTTTCTCAGTTGTTTTTTGAGTATAATAAGAATACTAAAGTAAACAGGTGCCCCTATTTTTTTCTGTTCTTCTTTCTTTCTCCTTGTTCAGTTTTAAGAAATGTAGGCACTGCAATATAAACAAGAGAAGAAAACTGTGGACAAAAGAGCATGACAAAAGAAAAAATGATGTGGTTTTTCTTAGTCTTGCATAGGGGAATGACTGGATTAAAGCCACTGGCTTGCTCTAGTAACAATTTTTAAGGGGAAGCAAATAAATAAAAAAACACTGAATATAATAAAATGTTTTCCTTTAGCAAATAAACAAGTGCTTATGGTAGAGGAAACTGTGTATCTGATTCTCACACATCTATGGAGATAATCTGATAAGGGTCAATAAAAACAGAATGCTTTTTTCTTTCAATTGCTAAGAAATAATGTTTTATAAATCATTTAAGTGTTTTTTCCAATCTGGGAAAGGAATAAAGATAAGACAACAGACAGCAGTTAGTGGAAACAGAAGCGCAGGGTGTACCATGTGTTTTATCATGGATAACCTTCCTTATAGGTTAATCCAAGTCTATGAGTGTGGCTATCAGTCTGGAACAATTGTTCCTATTAGGAGGGTTAGTCTTGAACATTTGAAGATATACATATTTTTGTGTGTTAGTATTAAGTTAGCAGGTTTTAGGGGATGTTCTGGGTGTGTGCATTTGTGTTTTGTTTGAGGGTTTCACTAAAACAAAAAGTTTTGTAAGATGTGATATAGGTTCAGAAGGTTATGACAAGAAACAACTGTATAAAAAATCAACCTGCTAAACATTAGTGTATGCATGTAACACAAAAGCTGAAACTAGTCCAATATTCCCTTATTAATCTACAAATGAACTCATTAAACTTATCATTTGCAAACCAATCTGTCAACATTCTTCTCCCACTGTACATAATAAATGGAAATAATAACTTCTTAACATAATGACACTTTCTATGTTATTTTTAACTGTGAATGGTCACAGATACATACAAAAAAAGAAAGAGCAGTGAACTATATTAAAAAATGCAAAATGCAAATAGCCGCACTATAGTAGACACATATAGAAAGAATTGAACATACGCATTTTATAAGGAAAGGATTTCAGGATGGCTATTCAGTGGAAAATCTGGGACAAAGGAAAAGGGGAGTACTTATATTAATTGAAAGAGGAGCCTTAATAGTGATAGAACAGGAAAAAAAGATAATAATGGTAGATTTGTACTACTAAGGGGCTACTGCCAAGGGAGGAGGATTGCACTGGCATGTATTTATATTCCATCTACAACTGGTATAATGGAGATTAAGAAAACTCTGGTAGAAATAATCAGCTTTCAACAGGGAATATTACTTATATTTGGGCCTGGAATTTGATTTGGAGCAGTGAGGATGTATCTGGAGGGTGCAGAAGGGAAAATACAACAAAAGAGGGTAGATTCGTGAATAAATATATGAAAATATTTGGCATGGAAGATGTGAATACGATAGTAGGAGTTTAGAGTAAATTTACATATTATTCCCCAAGGAACAAAAACTAGGCTAGGTTAGAGAGAAATTACATTTCACAGGAACATGTGCATTTAATTGAAAGTTTGGATATGTATCCAATAATTGTTTCAGATCATGCACCAATAATAACTAAAATAAAAATGTAGGGTATGATGTCCCTCCTGTGGGCCAGTGATCAAGGAGCCTCAACCTCACCACTGACAATGGTTAGGAACGTTTACTGTGAGGAAAAAGAGATACACACACACAGTATTTTCAGATGCAGCTCTCTGCACCAGTACAATTTCCCCTTAAGAGCACACAGAGAATACACACTCCAGTCCTGGGACTAGTCTTTCTCTCCAGGCCCCAAATAAGAGTCTCCACTGACCACTGTAGAGCTGAGTCCTTAGCCAGGTATTCCAAGCCAAGTCATCCACCACCCTCTCTGTGAAATCAGTGCTGTCAATGTCCATGTTCAAAGTAGCTGTCATACACACCATCTTTGAAATTTGATTCACACACACACACACACACACACACACACACACACACACACACACATGCACACACACACACACACACACACACACACACACACACACACACACACACACACACACACACACACACACACACACACACACCTGGGAAAGGCTGGCACAGCTTACTCACTGCCACCTCCACCCAGACTATAAGGTAGATTTGCTGCCACCAGAACACCTGAAGCTAGCTACTTTAAGGCTCTTACCAAGGTACCCAATTACACTTATTAAAATTAATACTTACACAAATGGTAATGTTAAACCAAGCAGCAAGACTTTCAGGAACATGCAGCCACAGTGCCACTAAATAAATGCAAGTACTCTCAAAGGCTATTTTCTAAAAGACCAGCCACCGTGAAAGGTTTAGATGTAATTAATAAAGAATAAAAAATGAAAATACTGGATATCTGTATACAATAAATACCAGATTTTCAATCCCATGGACTATAAAGAACAACACAGATGGAAAGACTCAGACCAATACAGAAAAAAAACATTTAGCTAATCCCACTATATTTTTCTTAACTGACTGAAGAATTACTGTTCCCTAGTTACCTACTAAAGCAAGGCAAGATGAAAGTGGCTGAGTGTCTTGTCAGGTACAAAAACAGAATGCACTCCTCACATTTCTCATTAGTATTCAAATATAATTTCAGTGCTGGCTACAGAATGACCTCACATCTGGTCATCTGACTCTGTGGTTTCCACATTACCCTCTCACTAGACACTGAGCCAGGTTTTAGCACTGATGTGTCACAATACACACATAGAATTTTAGGTAAGGTTTATTACAGCATCAGGAAACTGTAAAACAATTCCAACACTTTTACCCTACCTGCAGAAATGAACAAGCCATTCTCTGGCATCCTAGAGTAGTAATTAGTTCATCACCAATGACAATGGAGCAGGAACTCAGCCCAGACATTGTGTCTCTGGCTGCATTCAGACCTGTGAGATACAATCTTTATAGCCTAAACCACGTCACTTAATTTCAGGCTATTTTTCTTAAGGTTAGCTGGCTGAGCTTAACCCCTTCCCTTCCAGTAGCCTATGTTAAAATATATACATTTCCTCAGTTGCAACAATACAGTCTGACATACATGTATATTTCTTTTCTGTCCAGTAGGACCCACTGTTGCTACATTTTTAACACAAGGAACTTTACAACTACATTTTTAACACAAACGTCTGTACAAATCAGCTTGATATTGAAGTGACATATAATTCTTTACAAAGCTCTAGCTAGCTATGCTGGCATATTTGCACATGCACTGCCATACTCCCCCAGGGACAGCTTACACTACCTCAAATCCCCCCTTTGAAGACTCAAGCTAGTTTTTCAAGTAACCCTGAAGGAATGTTGCTTGAGAGAAATGAGCCTGTCTGAGAACATATTAACCCATACCCTGTCATGAGAGCCCATATGCATTGCCATTGCTGCCACCACTATAAGGTGCTGCACTATGTCATATGCCTGCAACCCTAGGCTCCACCTTAATAATTTGGCATTTTATTGGATTCTTACCACAGATATATAGTCTGCCACCTGGGAGAAGAAGTTCACATACTTGGTTTATTATTTTATTGGATGACTCAATGTAGCCCTGTTAAGGGATTGTGATCTGTAACCACAGTGAATTTCCTTCCATACAGATAGGGTTGAAATGTTTGCAGTGCCCATATTATGACTAGACATTCTTTCTCTACAGCAGCATAACATTCCTCCAGGGGTTGCAGTCTATGGTTGAGATATATAACAGGGTGCTCTTCCCCCTCTTAGGGACCCTGGCTGAGTACCACCCACACCCCATGGTTTGACGCATCCATCTGCACAACAAATTATTTGCTGTATTCTGCACTGGCTAGCACAGGGGGTCCTCCCAAAGCTCCTTTAAGCTTTTGGAATGCCTGCTTGCAGGCTGGAGTCCACACAACCTTATCTGGCCTATTTTTCCTGTTCAGGTTTCTGAGGGGAGCAACAATTGTACTATAACTGGGAATGAACTTTCTATAGTAACTCACTGTCCCCAGGAATGCCTTCCCCTGCATTTTGTTAACAGGGACAGACCATGCATGAATAGCTTCCACTTTGGCAGGTTCTGGCCTGCTTGTACTGCTCCCCAGTCTATGTCCTAGGTAGGAGACTTCTACCATACCCACTTGACACTTGATGACAATATTGTCCAAGTAAGCAAATGCATAATCTCCTGTTCCTGCTAGGATATGATCTACCAGCCTCTGGAATGTTGCTGAGGCATTTCTTCTCCTAAAGGACATCTTTGTGAGCTTATATAATCCAACAGGAGTCACAAAGGCTAACCTCTCTGTAGTGGTGGGAGTCAAGGCCACCTACCAGTAGCCCTTAATCAGATCAATTTTAGTCATCTACTTAGCCCCACCCATCTGATCTAAGACTTCATCTGTTCTAGGCATGGGGTAAGCATCTGACTTTGTGTGACTGTTTTGTTTTCTGTAGTCCACCCAGAAACTGGTGCTGCCATCCTTATTGAGTACCAGCAGAACTGGGGAGGCCCAGGAAATGCTGGACGCCTGGATTACTCCCAGTTCCAACATTTTCTGTATCTCCTCCCTCAGAATTTGTCTGACTCACTCAGGCACCCTGTAAGGGGTCTGCTTGATAGGTCTTTGAGATCCTGTAGCCACATGGTGCTGCACCAGGTGGGTGCACCCAGGTTTCCCAGTGAACATGTCCCCAAACTCCTGTAGCCCTGCTCAGATTTCTCAAACCTGGGTTGGGGATAGCTGCTGGGACATTGCTACCCCTTTCATTGAGGTGTCAGTTGGAGCCTCACTGAGGAGATCAGTCATCAGATCCCTCTCGGACTCCTCCTGCCACCCACTGCAAATACTCAGCACAAGGGCTGCCCTATCATGGTAAGGCTTCATCATGTTAACATGGTACATTTTGTGCCCCTGCCTCCTGCCTAGCAGTTTTACCATGTAAATAACATCACTGACCTTCCTTACCACTTTGAAGAGTCCTTCCCAAGCTACCTCTAGCTTATTGTGTCTGACAGGAATAAGCACCATAACATTCTGTCCCAAAGTATACTGTCGGGCTCAAGCACTCCTGTCATACCAGACCTTTTTCTGCTGTTGGGCTCCTGCCAGGTTCTCCTGGGCCAAGTCTATGAGCTTCCTAAGCTTTTTCCCAAGGTTTAGGACATATGCCACAACAGACTCCTTGTGGGATTCACACTCACCCTCCCACTCATCATGAATCAAATCCAAGGGCCCACTCACCCTATGCCCACACAGCAACTCAAAGGGTGAAAAACATGTGAATTCCTGTGGTACCTCTCTGTATGCAAACAGCAGATGGGGAAATATTTGTCCCACTCTATCTTAAACTGGTCTGCAAATGCCCTTAACAGGGTTTCTAGTGTAGAGTTTAACCTCTCCACATCTCCATTAGCCTGGCGGTGGTAGGGGGTTGTCTTTACATGCTTCACCCTACAGCACTCCCACAGACAAGCCAGCAGGTCCAACATGAAACTGACACCTCTGTCAGTCAGTATTTCTCTCGGGAAACCTACCTTGCTGAAAATATCTTACAAAGCATTTTCCACCTTCTCTGCCTCGATGGAAGACAGAGCCACTGCCTCCAGGTATCTAGTAGCATAATCTACTACCACTAGGATATATTTCTTCTCTGTGGAACTTGGGGTATGCGGAGGCCCCACAATATCAATAGCTATCCTCTGAAATGGCTTCTCAGTCACAGGCAAAGGCATCAAAGTAGCTTTGACCATGTCTCCTGCCTTGCCTACTTTTTTGCACTGCTTGCAGGTTCTGCAGTACCCTGTTATATCCCTTGCAATCCCAGGCCAATAAAAGTTCTGCATAATATGTCTCTTGGTACACTTTATGCCAATATGACCTGCAAAAGGAATGTCATGGACTGTGGCTAGAATTGCCAGATAGTAGGCGCCAGGCACTACCAACTCCTGTATTACCTTACACTTTAGTCCTCCCTCAGGGGTCCACTGTCTGTACAGTAACCCTTTGTTGCAGTATACAGATTCCCCTTTTCCTTGAGAATCAGATGCCTCCTTAGCTACCTCCCTCAAGCCTCATAATGTAAGGTCTGAGAGCTAAGCCTGTCTCAACTCTACCTTTGTGACACTTCCCAGCTCCCCTTCCACAGGAGATAACAGTGTCTCACTGTCATCCTGGGTACTACCACTCACCCCTGCCCTTGCAGTCACCCTGTGCGAAGGAGCATCAGTACCTATCACCAGCTGTGGCTCACCTTAAGGCTTACTGCTATAGGATAGCTCCCTCCCTGAAATAACCACATCACCAGCCCCAGCTTCAGGTGTAGGGTCTGTCTGGGTCTTCCCCAGGCTTCCAGACCCACATGCCTGTCTCCAAGCCTCACTGCATGTAACTGCATGCACACAAGGTACAAGTATCAAAATCATTCCCTATCAAGACATCTGCAGGGATATCCTCAAACACACTTACATGCTTTCTTGTTTTTCCACCCTCCCAGTCAAGGTGAACCCTGGCCAAAGGTATTTGGAATGGGGTCCCTCCTAAAACTTTGACTGGAGTGGACTGCCCAAAAGTATTGGCTTCACAGTGGTTATGTCAGAGACTGTGTCTCTCTTGACAATGGCCTTTTTTTCCATCCACTAAGATAAGATACAAACTCTAGTGATAGTTTGGTACCTCTGTTGTCTCCAGACAACTTACCACCAGTATGCTGTTGTTCCCACTTGCTGGTTCCCACACCTTTTGTTCCTCACCTTGCTTCAGTGAACATTTGTTTGCTACATGCCCCCCTGGTTACATTTAAAACATCTAAAACCTAATCCTGGCTGTGAACCTGAACTAGTGGCTTTCCCTTTAACTGGTGGACTCTGTTGGAGTTATTTAGGCTGCCCACCATGGGTTCTCTTATATCCTTGTGCAGCACTGGGTATCCCCTTCTTGTGCAGTGGTACCTTGCTTGCCAAGTAGGGATCCCCTTTTCTCCCCAGCTCATCTGCAGAGTTACACTCCTGGTCTGCCAACCAGATTCTCATATCCTCAGGCAAAGTGTTAAGGACTTGTTCCCTCACCAAAAGATCTGCCAGCCTTTCAAAAGTGGTGACCTGACACTCACTCACCAACCTAAGAAAATAAGTGTTTAGCTCAGAAATATATTTACATACACTTTCATCTATCCTACGTCTATGCTCACAAAATTTTTTCTGTAAGTTTCAGGTGTTAACTTAAAACATTGCAATAAACAATGTTTAACCTTCTCATAATTTAAACAATTAGTATCAGACAATTTAGAAACAGCAGTTACAGCTTTAAAACTATCAAAATTCTCACCTTCTGTATACTCTGGAAGAAATTTACCGACCTTTGTTGCTTCTGGGGTTCAGTTATTCCTTTCTCTATTACCTCCATGTTCCTGTCGAACACTCAGCATGTCCCTTTCTTGTTGACGTTAATTCTCATTTTCTTTGACCTCCAAACACTGCAGTCTGTCTGCTGATTCTAATTCCATCCAGTTCAAGTCTCTTTAACTACAGATGAGTTTTTAAGTCTTCTGAGGAAAAGTTGAGTTGTCCTGTTTCTGAGGGCTGCACATCCCCATCACCAGATTGGTTGTCTTCCTGGTTGCTGGTCTATGCTGCAGCAGTGACTAAGGCTGAAATCATTTTTTCTTTAGTCAGGTTGGCATGCACCAGTCCTTCAGATCTGCACACCTTAGCCAACTGCTTCATAGTCAGTTTGTCATAATCCTCTGCTGACATCTTTGCCTGCTTTCCCTGACTAGTAGTGAAGAAATTGCTTGAAACCACCACGATATAATCCAAGTAGCATTTATTATAAAAGAGAACGGAGCTTTCACACAGGAACGAGGGAGCGAGCTTCCACACAAACAAATTGTGCTTCATCAGGTTACAATCATGCAAAGACTTCCATTGTCTTTTATAGAGGCCCTTTGTCATAATTAACCAATTAATCACACTAATTATAATCAATTAACAAAGTATAAACTCATTGGCAATAGTGAGTCTTGAATAAATAAAGTACTAAAGCTATTCTCAACTACCTAATGTTATGTTTAGAAGCAGCACAGAGAACCTATTGTGTATTTCATTTAAAACACATCATTGAACCTTCTCCATTCTATGAATATCACATTAATTGATAAAATACATAAAATTATTCAAATTCAGTAAATCAGTTCAGGAAGCAGTGCCCATATTTAGAAAAAGGCAGCAATCCAGGATATAACTTCTATTAAACTTCTGTTAAACGATCCTAGCTCATTTCTAAAAACATATTTCCATAACACATTATTACATTCTAGTATAAATATTTGTTACCAAAACAATTAAATCATTGACATTTGCGTAGTCTTAAATGTAACAGTAAAAGACTAATTCATCTCAACATATTAACTAAAGGCTCTTTCAGAGACGCATTCGGCTGTTAAACAAACCTACAGTCAGATATATTTGTTTTTACTTTAATAAATTAAATGGTCCGAACGGAAACACATCACATTAGCAACCAAAAGCTAATATGCTTTAGCGCAGCAAAATGCTGCAATATTAACCATGGCAAAAAAAATAATAATACAGTCACAGAGATGATAAAATCATGACCATAATTACAATCTGGCAGTCAAAAAATAGCCAGTATCCAAAATACATATATGTCCCAGACAAAATAAATAGGACTTATGCACAGTCCCATTTAATCACAGACTGAAGCTATAGGTTAGAGTATATACTACAGACTAAAAAATGAAATGCAAAGCGCCACTCGGAATAAAAATAAAAATAGCACTCAAATATAGTAGAGTCACCAAAAACTAGCATTAAGAACTGAACTCTGGAATAGCATTAGTTTCAAGTTTGATGTAAATTAGTGCTACAGATTCGAACTTCATTATAAGAAGTTCACGAACTCTGTAGAGTCCAATAGAAATACTTAATCTATAAGTATAAAACATAATATGTAGATAGCGACATTTATATATAGAAATAAAAATAAAAATGAAAATATATATGTGTACTAGAAACATTCAGTATGCTAAAACCTAATATAATGACAAAAAACGATTATTTACAAATAGATATATAAAAATGATATAACAGACATAACATGTAGAGAAATATCCATGACATAATTTCCACATATTCATAGAAGCAGAATTGAAACAAAACAATATATTAAGAAATAAAATAAAAATAAAAATAAAAATAGCATAGTGTCCCTATTCAGATGGCAAAGATGTAACAATAGATATAAAAAACCTATATTAATCAAAGTCCTGTGTACAAACACTAAATGGCCTAGGTATCTAAAACAACAATCAAGGGCACATAAACATACTAAATCATAGTAATAGCAAATATGCTATATAAATTTAAATAATAATAATTCATACATACTAATATAAACAATAACCAATATATTCCAATAGGAGTATGATATGAATCGATATTGATCATATTCTATCAGAATTAATATATGAATAATAGCTACTATAAAACAAAAATTTTTGGTTACAATAGTAAAATGAATCTATATAATCAATAATTGAATGAAAAATATATTAGTAAAGGTGGCAAAATACAGCAAATTGACTAAGGTCTTTCTAGTTAGCTCGGACCTATCAAAGCTGGTCGAAGATTAACTACAGAATTGAGGCCTGGCGATAGATGGGCCCTAAGTCTCAATATCCATCTTAGCTCAAAACCCTCCAGAGTATTCAAGTTGTCACCTTCCCTTCTATTAAAATCCACCACCTGTAATACTTGGAACACAAAACTATGTTGAGGGTGGATGCTACAATGTAGAGCTAAAGCATTATTAAGATTACTCTTTCTGATGTTATATACATGTTCATAGATTCGATCTCTTAATCTCCGTGAGGTTAAACCCACATAGTAAGCATCACAAAGGGTACAGGTGGCAAGATATATCACATTTTTCGTATTGCAATTTGCATAATGCGTTGTTAATATGTTCCTTGTCATACCTGGAGGTGTAAAGCCACAACTTCTACTAATATAATTACAGTAGGAACATTTAGTGCATGGGAAGGTGCCTGTTTTTATCAGAGATCTAATATCAGTAGATGTATTAGTTAATTTCTCCTTACATAATAGTCTCTTTAGGTTCATACAATTCATGTATCTAAAGGTTGGTTTCATATTCACAACTTCTGAAATAGACGTGTCTGACAATAAAATCTTCCAGTTGCCCCTTATTATATTAGTCAAATGCTGTACATCATTGGTGAATTTGATATCATAGGACAGGGTATTAAGCATCTTCCTACTAGAGCTATGATGAAAAATAGGCTTTTTAACATAGGAACTGATACCATTAGATAATGGTTCTTTTATTTCATTAATCATTTTAATAGGATAGCCCCTTTCCACAAAGAGTTTCCTTTGGGTATCCATTAAACTAAGTGAATCAAGTCTATCACTACAAATTCTATCAATCCTCCCCATTTGATTTCTTATAATATTTGGAAAAATGTGTCGTGGATGTAGGCTATCATAATGGAGGATCCCATTCCTCCAACAAGGTTTCCTATAGAGTGTCGTAAATAGCCTACATAAATTGTCCTTTTAATAGTAATATCTAAGAAATTTACATAGTGGTAAGAAAAATCATAACTAAACTTAAAAAACGGAGTGACACTATTCATGTAATTAATAAAAGAGATAAGGCCATCTACATCACCATTCCATATAATTAGTATATCCCTACAAAACGCGCTGTATAATACGACGTTTGCAAACCTCAAATCATTAAATATAAATTCCTTTTCCCATTCCAATACGACAAGGTTGGCATATGCATTAGCACAGGGGGTGCCCATGGCAACCCCCCATGTTTGTGCATATGCCACATTGTCGTAGAGGAAAACAGTATTATTCAAAACTAGATCCAAGAGGCAGCATAAGTTCATAATATCACCATTGGGAATCTTAAGTTGTGTCATATGACTTCTTATTGCATCTAAACCAAATTCATGGGGAATCTTTGTAAATAGACTTTCAATATCTAGAGTCACCAATATGGTGCTATTTGTTATTTCATTAGTTATTATATCTGACTTCAGATCATCTAAAAGTTTATATGAATCCAGAAGAATTGTAGGGACCTGCTTTACAAAGGCTCCTAGCTTAGCCTGTATATAAAGTGATGCATTATAGGTGACCCAGTGGTCACCTGACACAATAGGTCGCAATGGTGGTGGATATACCTTTTTATGTAATTTCGGAAGGCCCTTGATAATAGGGATGAGAGGAAGCTCTACTAATAAAAAATCATAAAGAGGTTTGTCAATGGACCTGGTCATAAGCATATCGTAAAGCGTATCATGGACATATCGAGTTAATGAAACTATTTGTGATTTCTCAATCCTTTTATATGCAGTATCATTATCTAACATATGGAGCATTAAATCATTATAAAAAGTCGCATCCATAGCTACTATCCCCCCTCCTTTATCTGCTGGCTTAAATACTAGGTGAGGATCATTACACATCATTTTCAACTCAGACATTTCCTCCACATTAAGATTCATAAAAATATTCTTTTTCAATTGACTCTCATAGTACAGATACAGATCACGTTCACATGTTTTCAAAAAGCAATCTACTATTGGTATTGTAGGTGGCATGAAAGTGCTTTTCCTTCTACAAATAAATCTAGAATTGTTATCAAAGGTATCAATAGAACCAGATACATTATCTTTAAACATTAGCTTAAGGGATAGTTTCCTACAAAATTTGCGTAGCCCTATGAGAGTATCAGAAATATTGCTGTACTGAGAGGGTATGAAGGATAAGCCTTTGTTCAAAACATTCATGGCATTATTTGAAAAAGTCCTGGATGATAGATTGAAGAATAGACGATTTAAATTTGCATTCTCCATTTCTTCTTCGATACGTCTCCTGCCAGTTTGTAAAAAGTTCAGATCTTCGCTCTTCTTCTCTGCTCCTGCATGTCCCCTGACAATTTCCTTTTCCCCCTCCCCCGACTGTTGGATCAGGCTCGCACCGCCTCTTTGTAGGGAAGGGGAAAAATCAAAGGCAAAGGTACTGTAGATTTATTGGTGGAGGCTATGGCTTTGGGTTTCGTACCCATGTTAGTCTGCTGAGCTAGACCTTGCTGATTACAAGGTAGTGACAAAATCGGAGTATCTGACATCACGGACATTTCATTTAGCACAGTCTCTGCATGCAATTCTGCATTGGTCGTACTATTTTGTGCACCTGTAGGAACTTCATTATTCAAACCAGATGCAGCATCTCCTTGGTTGTTGGATAAATAAGTGGAATTGGGATGAATTCTCGGCCAAACAAAGATACGGCCGAGATAAAAATCCTCACAGTCACGCTTTAGTTTTTTCATTTTTATCTGCTCCAACTTGCTACTATATAAGGACAGTTGCTTATTCATAGCTTGTATTTTTGCTTTACAGAATTCAGACTCATAGGTGGTGGTAAGCAAATTGTACTGTTCCTCAACTTTACTTAGTAGCTCAGCTTCCAGCGGTGTAAAATAGTCTAATAGTAGCTGAATATATTTAAAGCCAAAGTCAATGTTTAACTTCTGCCATTGCCGAAGTAAATCTGGTTGACTGTCCCCATAAGTCGGCATGCACAAAACGGGGATAACTTTAAAGTGCTGACATGCTTGCAGGTGCCTTCTTTGCCATACAAGCCTATGCAAACGATAAAGATCATTCTCTAATGTTCTCATATTACCAAAAAATTCATGCATATTATCACTGTTAGTAGATGGACTTTTACATGCCTCACCATTTAAATCCATAAGTAACAACGGATTTTCACGTTGATAAAAAAGGCAGTTCCAGTTGTCATGGGAAGAGTTATTCACAGGATTGTAATCTAATTCAATATTCTGTACTTCCATCGCGTGATGACCGGATAAGTAAAGGAACCAAAAAAGTAACTGCAGGAAAACGAATCCAATCACCCAAAGGTTTCTTGCATCAAAGTAGGAGAGGCAGTAGTGAAGAAATTGCTTGAAACCACCACGATATAATCCAAGTAGCATTTATTATAAAAAGTAGAACAGGAACGAGCGCTTTCACACAAACAAATTGTGCTTCATCAGGTTACAATCATGCAAAGACTTCCATTGTCTGCTTTCCCTGACTAAACTAAACTCAAAAAATAAATAAATAACACTGTTGTGAAAAAAAAAATGAATCTCTGTATGTTTACCTTTTGGCTTCTGAAAGTACAGACACCTTTAGTGACAACTGCTTACAGGCTACAGAAGTTCATTTAATATCACACCACTCCCACCAATATGTAAAGTCCCTCCTATAGGCCAGTGATCAAGGAGGCTCAATCCTCACCATTGACACTGGTGGGAAACGTTCACTGTAAGAAAAATTAAAACACACAGTATTTTCAGATGCAGCCCTCTGTGCCAGGTACAGTTTCCCTTAAGAGCACACAGAGAATGCACACTCCAGTCCTTGGGCTAGGCTTTCTCTCCAGGCCTCAAATAAGACTCCCCACTGGCCACTATAGAGCCGAGTCCTTAGCCGGGTGTTCCAAGCCAAGTCCTCTACCACCCTCGCTGTGAAATCAGTGCACTCAATATACCTGTTCAAAGTAGCTGTCACGCACACTCTCTTTGAGATTTGATTTTCACGCCCCCCCCCCCCCCCACACACACACACACCTATCTGGGAAAGGCTGGCACAGCTTACTCGCTCTGCCACCTCCCCCCAGACTATAAGGTAGATTTGCTGCTACCAGAACACCTGAAGCCAGATACTTTAAGGCTCTTACCAGTATACCCAATTATACTTAGTAAAATTAATACTTATATAAATGGTAGTGTTTAATCAAGGACCAAGACTTTCAGGAAAGTGGAGCCAGAGTGCCACTAAATAAATGCAAGTACTCTCAAAGGTTAAATATTTTCTAAAAGAACAGCCACATTGAAAGATTTAGATATATTTAATAATAAATAAAACAATGAAAATACTGGATATCTATTTACAATAAGCACCAGAGTTTCAGCCACAGGAAATATAAAAAAAAAAACACAGATCAAAAGACTCAGACAGATACAGGAAAAACAACATTTTGCCAATCTCATGGTATTTTTCTTAACTGACTGAAGAATTAATGTTCCCTAGTTACTTATTAAAGCAAGGCAAGATGAAAGTGGCAGATTGTCTTGTGCAGTCCAAAAACAGATTGCACTCCTCACATGTCTCACTAATATTCAAATACAGTTTCAATGCTGGCTACAGAATGACATCACACTTAGTCATCTGACTCTGTGGTTCCCACACTACCCTCTCACTAGAAACTGAGTCAGGATCTGATACTGATGTATCAAAATACACACATAGAATTTTTATCTAAGGTTTATTATAGCATCTGGAAACTGTAAAACAGTTCTAACATTTCCACTCTTCCTGCAGAAACTAACAAGCCATTCTCTGGCACCCAAGAGTAGAAATTAGTTCACCACTAAGGACAATAGAGCAGGAATCCAGCCCAGGCTTTTCACAGACATTACGTCTCTGGCTGCATTCAGTCCTGTGAGATAAAATCTTTATGGCCTAAACTAAGTCATTTAATTTCAGGCTATTTTTTTAAGGTTAGCTGGACTGAGCTTAACCCCTTCCCTTCCAGTATCCTCTGTTAAAATATATACATTTCATCAGTTACACAGTGCAGTCTGAAATACATATATATTTCTTTTCTGTCCAGCAGGACCTACTGTTCATACATTTTTAACACAAGCAACTTTACAAATACATTTTTAACATAAACATCTGTACAAATCAATTTGATATTTGTCACTCATCCCTCTATACATAGAAAATGATGCAGGAGGGTTGTTAATTTAAGATACTTTATTACATAGAAACACATCAGGATGGATTGCAGTATATATTAAATATAAACAAACTGATTAACAGACAGACCTTACATACATACATGCTTACATTTCAACAGCTTATTACAAAATGGCAGTCAGACTTGCACGTGCTTGGTAATTATACACTTGTAGAATCCCTTGGATAGCTTCTTAAAGAGACATACTCACATTGATCTTCATCCTCCCTCTTAAAAAGACTGCCCTTAATCAAAATGACATTGCAGTTAAAAATGCATCAATATAGACATTTAGAAACAAACACAATGTTCATGTCCAAGTTGCTGTGTCTCTATTCCATGGTCTGGAGATGTGAACAGATCTAGTAACATAACAATCAGGACTGGGTTTAGCAACCGGGACAGTCTTCAGTGAACAACTTGTATCAGGAACTTTGGGATTCATCACAGGAAAATAAATATTCTCTGGAACTTCCACTGGATCTGGAACACTGGACAACTCACTCTGAGATACGAGTTGACCCTCTTGTAGAATGACTGCACCAAGACCAAATTTCAAAGCATCACATGAAAGAGTAACTTGCTTGTGGATATCATAGTGTCTGAGAGTATGTGGATGGGCAATTCTATGTTTCAGGACATCAAATGCTCTCTGGTGTTGCTCTAACCAAGACCAAGATACATCTTTATATGTCAGCTCTCTAAGTGGTGCTGATATTTGGCTCAAGTCTGGAATGAACTTGCCTAGGTAGTTGATCATGCCAAGAAAACATTGCAGGGCTTGAACATTGTCTGGAGCTGGCATCTCTATAATGGTTATTTGCTTAGAAGGGTCTAGTTGTAAGCCTCAACTAGTAAATAAATGACCAACATAAGTGACTTCTCATTGCCTGCATTTGCATTTCTGTGGATTCAGCCTAAGATTCACTTGATGTGCCCTTTCCAGAACTTTTCTGAGGTTTCTGTCATGCTCAGCTTTACCATTACCTCCCACTAGTATATCGTCTTCTATAATAGCACAAGGATACACAGAAAAAATTTGCTGCATTGCATGTTGAAAGACTTTGCTTGCAGAATTTAGCCCAAATGGCATTCTCAGAAATCCGTACTTTCCAAATGGAATACAGAAAGTAGTTAACAACGAAGATTTCTTGTCAAGCAGAATTTGCCAAACTGAACTCTTTGTGTCTAAGACAGAAAAAAACAGTGGCATTTGGCATAACAGCAGCAACTTCTTCAATTGTACGCATTGGACGATGAGGTCTCTTCAGTGCCTTGTTCAAATCTCATGCATATTCTAATGTTGTCTGAGCTTTTCTTATGAGCTACCATCATGGAAGATACCCCATTCAGTTGGAGTAGTTGAACCAACTGGGCAAATCACACCTTGTTGCACCATTTTGTCTAGTTCAGCTTTGAATCTGATCTGCATGGCTATTGGAACTTTCTGGACTGGCCTGATAACTGGACTAACATCCGGGTCTAACTTCATGAACTACACAACTGGTAGCTTGCCTAATTTGTCTTCAAAAAGATCAGCATAGGTAAAAAAATATACTCGGCAAAATTAAAATAGTGGTCTTTTAAGCTAACATGATGGACTTCCTTGTTAAATGAAAGCAGTCCCATTTTCAAAGTATCTCTGAGCCCTAATAATGACTGGATGCACCTCTTGAACACATAAAATAATAAGTCATAGCTTCTCCCAGCAGAGTAGCATGAAAGCATTACTGAGCCTTCTGTTTGAATCTCTTCACAACCATAAGCAACAAGCTTCACACACTTTGCCAAATCAAGCCTTTCACTAGCACGTACTCAAGCAAATGTTTCTGCAGACATAACATTGCACTTTGAGTCAGTACTACCTTTGAGCTCTGTGGGTTTGCCATTTATCCAAAGAGTACAAAATACTTCATTCTTGGCCATAAATCTACTGCATTGACTGTTTCACTAAGCACTGACACACCATCAACATAAAAAGTAGGGTTGCAGCTTTCTAGTTGATCAACTCGTTTCTTAAAATGTTCCATTTTAATAGAACAATGTGTGGCTTTTGATTTACAAAATCTTTTGAAATTATTCCATTTATTACATTTGTGGCATTGTTGACCAAATGATAAGCATTTCTGTCTTCTATATTCATGGCTGCTACCACAATTATGACAGATGGTAATGAAATGTTGTGTTGGCCCTTGGTTTGAGTTTGCTGACTCACTCTTATGCTTCACTGAGGCTGTGTGAACTCTGGAACTTGCTAGATAGCTCTGGGCTTTACCTTTGAGTGTTGCAGGGGCTACAGTTGCTGTCATTTGCCTGGGCCTGTTTCTTTTAACAAAATGCTGCATACTATCAACGTGAGCTTTAGAAGTTACTGGGAACATGCCTTTCTCATTTGTAAGCATATTTGTATACTTTTCTGTGAGGTCATATATCTGACAAATCCTAATGGCCTTATACAAAGTTAAATAACTGTCAAAAAGCAAAATCTCTCTTACAGCATCAATTCTAATACCACATGCAAGTCTGTCCTTTATCAACTCATCCCTTAAATCACCAAATCTGCACATTTTAGCCTTATTTCTCAAGTCAGTTATATATGCTGCAAAAGTTTCACCAGGCTTTTGATCCCTTGTGTAAAATAAGTGCCTCTCCATTGTAATGTTTGTCTGGGGGTTGAACATTTCTCTAAATTTACATTTTAAGGTTCCTCCCTTGACTCAGCTGGTGCAACAGTATGTCGGTTTTCCCCCTCTCCAGCAAAGATAGCAGGTGCATACACAAATGAATATTCCCTTTCATTGGCTTCTGACCCAGCTAAATTAAGCAGAATAAATCCCTTTGTATGGCCATCTTTATCAGAAATTGCAGCCTGTATGAAAATGTTATACTCTTGCTCAAACACTCTCTAGTTCTCTGCAATATTATTATCAAACACAAGCGAACTTGGTTTTCAAAATCTGTCCGCCATGCCAACAAATATGCCCAAACACACTGAAAATATGGTCCTTGTAATTATATATGAACAAGTTGCCTCTCTACAGCTTGCAGTAACACTCAAATACACAATAAACTCTTTGAAACACTGTACTTTGCAAAATATGCTTTGAAATGGCTGTATTTGTGTAATAACTACACTGTAACACTGCACAAACATGCCAATACTTCATACACTTCTGATATCTCAGATAGCCTTAATCAATACAAAAAATACATGCTTTGCGAAAAAAATCAGTCATTTCTCTTTATTTTATTCATCTTACGCAATTCTGACTTTATTTCAAACAGTTTCTGTAGTAATTCAAATATTTCTAGTAATATCGGACATTTCAACTTATTTTAATATCATTTAGAGCATTCTGTATGCTTTGTTTCATATTTTGTGAATAAGAAATAGTTTGAGCAAGTTTTAACATCTGAATTATTTAGAGGAACTTGACAAGGGTTAAAGTATTGCAGAATAGGGGAATGTCACAGAATAAGAAGAGGATCAATTGCAGAATGCTCAACAGAAACTAAGGGATTACCTCATTAATATGCACAAGTTTAGAAAGTCTGCTGTTAAGCAACTGTTTTTTAGATAACTCCAGAGCACAAAAACGTTTAATGCATTGACTCAGGCAAGAGTAAGAAGACAACAAACTTAGCTGACAACAAGGAAGGTAACCAAAGATCTTGCAGAGGCCCTAGAAATATTTCAGAAATTTTATGAAAATCTGTATAAAGCAGTGGAATTTGGAAATCAAAAAAAGGTACAAATGGAAATGTTTAGGTAAGTATTAAATGTGCCAAGGTTAGATGTAGATAAGGCTCAATTACTAACAAAGGAGAGAGGAGATAAAAAAAAAGCAACCACAAATAGAGATGTATTCCTGTGGAAGTTTGGAAGCTAGGAGGGAAAAAACTGACAAAGGTCTGGAAGGTTTTGTTTAATAGTATTTTAAGAGGAGGAGAAGCACCAACAGCCTGGAAGAAGGTGGTAGTGGCAATACCTATAAATTATGTTCCAACACATAAAATTTGTTCAGCAATACCTATATTTATGGAGGTATAATAAAATGAAATACTTAGGAGTATGGATTAAAAAGGATTCTGTTATGGCAGGTAAGGATATATGTGAAGAGACTAAACAAAATATAATACAAAAACTGAGAAATCGGAAGCTTTGTGGATATAGAGAGCAAGATACAAGCAGTGAAAATGTTTTTATTCCTCTTAGTTTTATACACACATCAGACATATTTTTATCACCCAGAGAAGAAGTTGTGAATAGCAAGTAATAAAGAGCTGAATGATTTTATCTGGGAGGGGAAGATGGCAACAGTCAAGTGGGACAAGCTGATATTTCCAATAGAACAAGATGGTTTGAGATTACCTGATTTGAAAGGGTATTACAGAGCTACACAGTTAAGGCTCCTATACATAGCACAAGCAGAAAGCTATAATTCAAAGTGGAAAGGAATGATGCTGAAATGGAGCGGGGGCTCAAGAAACAAGAAAAGAGTGGGATTTTGGATGCAGATCCTTACAGAGAATAACAATAACAATAACAGTACAGTAGTCAAAAGCATTTTAAGAGGTAATCCAACATGGGAATGGAGAAAGGAGACTCTGCTGATAGGGATGACTGCAATTAGGAATACAAGTAATAGGCAAGAGAGGGCTGGAATTTATTGTCGAAAATGCGCAAAAAATTGGGAGCCCAATTACTATTGGGAGCAAATAATTACAGAGGGAAAAGTAATAGAATGGGAAGAGGCTAAAATGTATTTGGACTGCAGGCTAGAGATTGCCTTCCCTGTCAAGGATTAATATCAGTGTATAGGCCAGGCATGGGCAAACTACGGCCCGGGGGCCACATGTGGCCCGTTAAACGTTTTGATTCGGCCCGCCAAACTTGGCACCCCTTCATTTCCGATTTTTCTTTTCTTTTTTTTAAATTTTCTTGCTGTCGGGGCTGACATCATCACGTGCGCAATGACGTCAGCACCGTCAGGCTACCAGCCAGTCGGAATTGAGCTGAAGGAGCTCGCATCATCATTCCAGCTGGCTGGCGGTTAAGTTAACAGTCAGCGGGAATGCAACATGTGGAACAGAAGAGGCTGACTCAGCGAGCCCTGAAACGGATTCATGGCAGCAACAAAGGGGCCAGGGATATAGCGAGCTCACGGAGCTGGGATTAATGGCGTTAGCAGGCTGGGGGATACAGCGAGCCCTGAAACGGAGCCGGGCCCAGGATTAATGGCAGCAGCAGCAACATGAGGATGGATTGAACAGAAGACGCCGAGCACTACTCAGGGTAAGAGAGAGAGAGTGTGTGTGTGTGTGTGTGTGTGTGTGTGTGTGTGTGTGTGTGTGTGTGTGTGTGTGTGTATGCGATAGGAAAGAGAAAGTGAGTGAATCACTGAATGCAGGTTTGAAAGGTGAAGTGTGTGTGTGTGTGAGTGATCGGAGAGAGAAAGTGAGTGAATGCAGGTTTGAATTGTGAAGAGTTTGTGTGTGTGAACGATCGGAGAGAGAAAGTGAGTGAATGCAGGTTTGAATTGTGAAGAGTGTGTGTGTGTGAGCGATTGGAGAGAAAGTGAGTGAATGCAGGTTTGAAAGGTGAAGTGTGTGTGTGTGTGTGTGTGTGTGTGTGTGTGTGTGTGTGTGTGTGTGTGTGTGTGTGTGTGTGTGTGTGTGTGTGTGTGTGTGTGTGAGTGATCAGAGAGAGAAAGTGATTGAATGCAGGTTTGACAGGTGAAGAGTGTATGTGTGTGTGAGCAATTGGAGAGAGAAAGTGAATTATGAAAGCTGACAAGATTCTGTGTGTGTGTCTGTGTGTGTGTGTGTCTGTGTGTGTGTGTGTGTGTGTGTGTGTGTGTGTGTGTGTGTGTGTGTGTGTGTGTGTGTGTATATATAGATTGCAGCATCACTGTTCAAAACCTGCTGAAGTTAAATAGATGTCCAGTTTCACTGACAGAAAATGTATCTGCGTGTAAAATGATTTACTAGCTTATTAATTTAAGCTCTCCTAAAAGTACACTATTAAGTAGGTAAGAAGAAGCAGTTATTACTCTGTTCTGTTTGGTTCACAAGGGATTAATATGTAAGCAGGCACTTGAATATATAAGTCCCCTCCTTGTCTGTGCAGCATTTTCCATAAGTCCTAATATTACTTTTGATTTAAAATGCCCCAAAGAATGTGATCTAGTTTGATATGGTCCAGAGGACCTGGACATAGTGTCACTGGAGTGCACCTCAGAAGCCATTGTTAAAATTCCTATACTGTATTCATATAAAAATAGAATGAAAACATTTTTAGGGAGCCATTGTGTATGCTCATGCAATGTTACCTGAGGTAAAATGGTCTTGGAATCCTTCTCTTCCAGATTAATCTTCTCACAATATTTACTAGGTAACTGGTGTTAATGTTTTTGTTTTACAGAGGTATTAAGCTATTTTTATATGCTGTACCTAATACAGTTTTGTGCATTTATGTCTGATTTGTATTTTTATGCTTTTAATTATTTTTGTTATGTTTTATTCACTGGGTTTCAGTAGTTGTATTGCAATTAAGGCTTGACCGAAAGTGAGTCCTAGTGGTCCAGCTCACCTGCCTGAAAGTTAAATCTGTTAAATGGTTTCATGGTCATTGGGAGTCCAGTTTTGTTCATTGGGAATTCATTGTAGTGATTTGTTGTATTGATTTGTCACACATGTTTTCTCCATATCCCAAGATGTGTATTTTTCCCCCAATGAGGTGATGTTTTCAAAGCATGCCATCTATCTGCTCCTGTTCCAGCCCCTTTGTCAAATGTTAGAACTCAATGTGGCCCACGAATCAAAAAGTTTTCCCACCCCTGGTATAGGCAAACAGTAAGAAATAGGGGGATCCTAAGTGAAAGACCAGCACTGGTAGAATTTTTAGTAGAATCCAGAACAGAAGCTGCTGTTAAAAAGGGGATAATTGGTACATAATATAAAACATTGCATGATAGCTAAAATAATCAATCAGAAGAGGTTAGAAAGGATTGGGAAGAAAGACTGCATAAGCAATTCACAAAGAAACAATGGCAAGATATATGTATGACTCCTAAATATGCTACAAAGTCTAGAAGATTTAAAATCTTTGCTTGAAAGTGTTTACATAGGCATTTTTATACCCCGAGTAGACTCCAAATAATTTTTCCTCAGATAGATAGCAAATGTTGGAGGTGTGTTGACGAAGAAGGAGGTAACCGGGAACATATTTTTGGGAACTTAATGAGTTGGCAGACTTTAAAACTTCTCTGCACACTATTCTATCAGAAATACTGGGTGAGTAAATTGGTATAACTAAGAAAATAATTTTTTGAGCTATGATACAAAATTGGAATTGCCTTACACAGTAAGACCTTCCTGAGTGTAATTATGGTGGCTGCCAAAAAAAAAAAAAATTACTAGAAAATGGAAATTGAAGTATAAACCAGCTGCACTAGAAGTAGTAAATGTAATGACAGAGATAAAACAACTGGGAATTGGATCATTAGAAAAGGACAAGAGCAAATTACATAGAAAAAATGGGAATACTACATGCAGAATAATGCTTTGGAGGAGGAATGAGGTTTAAAAGAAGGCAGGATTTGAATTGGGGTATGTAATGTCTGACAATGACTGGATACATTATAAGTGATGTATAATGTTTGTAACTAAATATTTCAATGTTTTTTTTTTCATTTATATAAATGCATGATTGATAATTTGATAAAGATGTTTCTTGTTTAAAAAATGGAAACTTTTGGAACAATTCATACAGAAAAAATAATTTGGAGGAGGAATGAGGTTTATGGGAAGGCAGTGACCAAATAATTTATATAATGTTGCTCAGATTATATGATATATAACAATATATGTGATGTATAATACTTGCAAATGTAAACTTGTTAATATGGTTTGATTGCTTTTATATAAATATAAGTTTGCCTAGTGATAATTCAATAAAGGTATTTTAAAAAAACATAACTTCACCAATACATGTAGTCTTAATTAATGTAGCTGCATCCTATGATCTTGATGAATTATAATTATTATAATTTTTAAATCCATTTATACTTACTTCATAGAGAAATACAGACAATGACTTTTATGTCAGTTTCTTATAATAAAAATATCCCCAGAATACTTCTCAGTAAATTTCATAATTTTCTTTAGTTTAGAAAAATGTGTGTACCATTAATGTTTAGAGACACAACTTTAATATTTATATATTAAAAATAGTTATTTACATACCTTATTGTTGTGGAACTTCTCGAGTAGGACAGATTCCTTCCACCACTCCAGTGCCAGAAAACAGTGAAAGAAACTAAAAAAAGCTCCAAAAAAACAAATATAAAAATGGCCCGAATGCAAATATGTCCATAGTCCAAAGTAGGAAAAACATTTGTGAATTCAGTGAGTGCAAAGAACTATTAAATTCTAAGCACTGCAAATTCTCTTTTGGCTTCCTTTTCATTGTCAGATATGAAAGAAGTGGTCTTCCAAATCACTACAAGTTTAGCAGGAAATAAAAAAGGACTTAATTAGTTTTTGTCATAGTTTTTTTGTTTTAGAGGTGAGAAAGATTTCCTCTGTTTAACTACTTCAGCTGGTAAATCAGAAAAGATCAATATAGAAATACCTTCAATTAATTCTTCTTCTTTTAAAAGCCACAGACATAATCCTTTCTTTGTCTTTATTTCTCATGAATTTCACAATCATGTGCCTAGAGTTATCTTCTGTTAAATCTTTACTGAAGAAGTTTGCGGATGGATGAAATCAGGCTAAATCTGTTTGTACTGGATCCTTTGATTCAGCAATAGTATTGAATATCTTTTGTAAAACATTATCCAAATCAATTTTATCATTCCATAAATTCAGGTACTCCCAAGATCCAAAATATTTCCCTACTCATTCATAATTCAATTCTAGTCATTTTATTATACAATGTAGACTGTTCTCAGTTACTTTTAACATTTTAATTCAAAGTAAACTAAGATCATGTTTATTAGTTGCTGTTTTGCTGTTTATTTCTATTATCTGCTATTTTTAAAGTTTCTGCTGCTTTATCCAATTTATTGATTCAAAGCGTATTTGTGCATTATTATTGACTACTACTTCCAGCTTTTCAAATGTATTGCAAATATACTGCAGTGTGTCCATAAATGAATTAAAAGAGTTTAACAATGTACTATTAGTGTCTTTAAAAACCACTGGGTTTCCAAGCAGTGACTCATCGGATACATTGATCCACATTAAAGAAGAAGAAGAAGAAATGCTTCTATTTTTTTGTGCCAACACGACTTAGCACACTCAGTTAAATCTGGACTGATAGTATGATATCCTCAAATGTTAAATCTTTTACTGTATGACATTCACTGCAAATATTTCCATTCAACCCAACATTAACTTTACCTTCAGCAATATCAGTAGCACTTGCTTTCTGGAATTTATCCTATTCTGTTTCTAATTTCCTTATTTTACTTTGAATTAAATTTTTTTTATAATGCTAAACATAACATGCTATTTATCAACAATTTTCCCTTCAGCGCAAAATTTTAATAATGTTATAATGTCCTCCACTAGATAAGTAATCCCAAGTCTTCTTAATGTAAAAACACACAAACGTTAGCTAAATGTTAAATGCTAACAGAAACCAATTCAACGACTAGCTAAGACAACACCTTTACAGTGATTTCAAGCAATTCATCTAGCACTGAAGACACTGGAAAACATATGCACTTTACATTATAAAACTACATCTTTCAAACACTGTGGGAGTAGTAGTTTATTTTCAGTAAACATGACAGAATTGGTACATTGTCTCAGAATGCCATTTGTCAATCAAGCTGGCTATTGAGGCAGTTTAAATGTGAAAGTCCATGGTTCCAGGTACTTACTAATGTGGGCTTATGGAGGATGGACTACCTGAGGTTTGGAGCTGATAACTGGAGGTGCTGTCTGTTTGGTAGTGAAGATAGTGCTGGTCTCACTAGAGATGCACATGGCTAGGAATCAATGATTCTTTGCTTCTTCTCTCACCAGAAGCAAAGATATGCAGTAATTCCAAGCTGCTTCCTGAGAAGTAGTATTAATCCATGTGTTGATGAGTTAAGTACACTTTCTGTAGTCTTCTTTTCATAGAGCCCCTGGATGAAACCTACAACAGCAAGAAGCAACAGAAAGCCCAACTGCACAAAGGCCCTAAAGAGGGTTCTCACCAAAACTGCAACCAAACCACTCAGTGAAGTCTCATATGCATTACCCAGTCCCAGACCAGCAGGAAATCAGTCCTCCCTTGACGCCTTCTCTCACCAGGAGCAAAACAGTATCACAAGTGCCAAGCTGGATACTAAGAAGTAATTTTCATGCTTTCCAGTGATTGGTGATCTCTAGAAAGGTTGGAAAATAATGCCCTTCTGCTTCTTCTCATACCAGGCGCAAACCAGAAGCAGTAATCCCAAGCTGATTCCATAAAAGCAGCTCACACATTCTCCAGTGATTAGTAGTCTAGTCCCTGATGTTATACATTTTAAAAGTAAGATGGGAAAGGGGTTAAAACTAAAAATATTGCAGTGGGCATTAAATGAGTGAAATGATATTAAACAAAGACTAAATCAAATTTTAACAGTCTAAGGGGAGGGCCTTTCCAGTTTGATCTGGCAGTGCCTGGTAAAATGGGCAGAGGAGCTGAGACTTGGAGTAGCTGCCAAGGCCAAATATGCAGAAGGAGTCGACAGCTCAAAAGCCACCAAATTTAAAAGCACAACCTGAATTGGGTCAGTGGGTGGATAACAAAACTGACTTAATTGGTAAGATAAGTGCAGTAGTATAAACGTATTTTTCTTTATGACAAATGGAGTCCAAATGCTTTCTTTAGTTTTAGCTTAACTTCCAGGAGACTTAGTGTAGGACAAAAATGGCTAACTGCTTGTGCATTGTGCAATATGTGTGTGTGTATATATATATATATATATATATATATATATATATATATATGTGTGTGTGTGTGTGTGTGTATATATATATATATATATATATATATATATATATATAAATATATATATATATATATATATATATATATATACACACACACACATATATATATATATGTGTGTGTGTGTGTGTGTGTGTGTGTGTGTGTGTGTGTGTATATATATATATATATATATATATATATATATATATATATATATATACGCGTTTATATCACGTTATCGAAAGATGAAAATAGCTAACGCTATTTCATCAGCCCCAAAACATCTCAACATGAAAATATCGAACATTCCGAACAGTGAATTTTTTTCCCATGGAAAAAATTTGCTGCTCCGAAACACATACACACAACACAAGCACATCAAACAAACAGCAACCACACACATACACTTAAATTCCTACATCTAACTCTACACTAAACTAAACATACACTACTATCTACCCACTTACCTTAACCAAAACCCTAATCCTAAGGTCCGTCATTATCGCACAATCACCTAACTAATGCCCTAATCCTAACTCACTTAAACCGCTCCTAACCCTAAAGTCTGTCACTATCGCACACACGCCTAACCCGCGCCCTAACCCTAACTCACTTTACCCGCCCCTAACCCTAATGTACAAACAATCGCACACTTACCTGAACCCAACCCGTAACTTTCCACAACAGCGCTAAGAATTGCGAAGCCACAGAAACGGCCAACCGAATTCTTTCCCGAGGAAAGAATTCTCTGTTCGGCAGCTTCGCTATTCTTAGCGTTCAGTGAATAGTGTTCGATATCAAAACATTCGAAGTTTTAATACTTCAATGTTCTGATATAGACCCTATATATATATATATATATATATATATATATATATATATATATATATATACACACACACACATACACAGACACACACACACACACACACACACACACACACACACACACACACACACACACACACACATAAACAGGGAAAATGAAAATCAGAAACTGCTAAAACTCTAGCCAATAGTGTTTTATCTTCCTAGAACTATAGAAATTAAGCCCTGCTGTTGCTGGGTTTAATAACCACAAGCATTAGATAACACACACAGCAAGCGAAAATTGGCTGTTTGTTCTGAGTATGAAAAGTACTAAAACACAGTGTTTAAATAGAGCTATGCTGATTACTCCACTTAACAACACAGAAAAACAAAAACAAAGCAAATTGTAAAACAAATTCCATTTATTGCTGTAGTTTCAAATGTAGAAAAGAAATGGTAAAAATGCATAAAAACGAGAGAACCTATGCAATTTTTTAAATGCTTAGGTATAGCACAGAACCCATTAAATAATGACTGAATTACAGCTTCAGAATGTAACACAAGTTAAATTAAGAATCACTGCAGCAGAAATGTTGTGCAAATTCAGAATTTTTAATGTTCACAGAGAACAGTTATATAAATATTCAGCATGAAGGGTTGAGCAGTACTGAGGATGGGAATAGTGCACTATTGAATCTAATGCAGCATTTGAAGATCACTGTACACAAAATGATAACATTAATCATAAAAAAGTTGAAATGTCATGCAAATATAATAAAAAAGAATAATTAGTACTTCATTGCAAGTTCAGAAATATAAGGCATAAAGTATTGAAAGTGTGTTGTAGAATACAGATGATATTTTGAGGAAATATGCTCAAATATGGACAGATAATACAGATAATTAATGCAGTTTATCCATATCATTTTTTTTTAATGTGACCATGCTGGAGATACCTATTTTTGTGATGCTGAAGCCTCACAAAAAATATACTTTTATGAACGCCCTTAATGTTCATCTCACCCATCCCCATCTCAACCTTCTCATACTCAATTACTTTTATTCCTCACCACAACTATATGATAATGTGACAACATTTCTTGACAGCAGACATTATGTTATTTTTACATTAAACATTGCACAATCACTGCACACATTACATACATAGTCTAGACAGTTTAATACAAGAAAGATTCATGCCCAGCTTCAAATATAAACAAGTCTAATTCCCCTTGTATGAGTTCTCCACTACAACGATAATATACATTTACACAATTTTCATGACTCTTCACATAGCTACCTTCTTATACTTCTTTAGAACAGCCGAGAGCCATAGAACTCTTGTCTGTCTGCAGGTCTCACAAAAATCACAATATACTACAACTCTTCTATAATATATTGTCTGCAGAACCATTCACTTCAAAAACCATACTGTCCAACATGCACTCAACTATTCATAATCAACTAAAACATCCTTTTACAACTGCAAATTAAAATGCATAATTCTCACATTTCCAGCAATTATCTGCCTTGCATTCTACATTCAGAGATATATTGCACATTCTCCCAGTCCTTACTATATGCAAGGGACATTGACCCCAAACCCCCACTATCAATATAATATACCTTAGTAACCCATATTTCCATGTTAGAATGTGCCTTATGCCTTCAAACCTGCCCAAAAGAACTCCAGTAGTATCTCGCACAGGATACTACAACTGACATCTTAGTGTCCTGCCTGAAACTGCTAAAGCACCACATACTAGATTCAGAAACTGACTCAGTAGGCACAATTGATTTTCATAAAGGAGGAAGAGGCATTGTAAAAATCACCAGAACAACCTTGTCATGCACATTATCCCATATGCATAGCTTATAATCACCTCCAATAAACAACTCTCCCTTAGAACCAACACTGCTAAGCATATTATTATGGGTGCATTTATACCCTACCCATATCCCACAAAGAAGCTACCTCATGTGTGTTAGGCTGGTTAATGGATAACAATTGATCCAAATGAATCCTCAGTAGTGAGATGGCAGAAGATTTGAAAAAGGCAAGAGTAACTGACGTGGACACGTAAGAGGTTTATCACTATGACTAGTACGTGTATACCAAGAGCCATGTGGGAAGTTTAAACTCCATTTGGCATCTTTTTTATTGTGACTCATTTTATTCTTGTGCTTATAATATTGTAGAACCAATCAATATGATTGGTCTAGTGCTCTAGAAATTTTATTTAAAGTTAAGTTTTAACATAGTTGCTAAATTTGTATTCTCTGGTAAAGTATACAAAGTTCAAGCTGAAAGTTATTGCTGCATCTGAAACAGTGTCTATTATCTTCTGCCTACAGGGAGTTGCATGAAGTAAAACTTTTAACTGTTTTGTTAAGAACATAAGTTATTTACTGTTTGTATATGGAGCTGAGGTTATCTTGTTCTCTTTGGATTTTAACAAAATGTGTTAGCTTCAGCTCATCTGCAAAAACTACATTTTGTACTTAGATTATCATGCTTGATTACAGAAATGTAACTGCTTTAATATTATGTTTTTTAATCTTTATTAAATTATAACTTAAGACACAGGCAAACATACATTAACAGAAAGAAAAACAAACCATTTTTAAATTTTTCCATTTAAATACAAAATGCATCACAGACATTTTCTTTGCTACTATCATCAGCCTAACATTACAAAAACTTGCTGAATGCCTGCCTTCCCTTAACCCTCACTCTTCCTCCTTCTGAATATTATTATGCATAGATTGTTCCCACAAGTTTCAGTCACTTGTATGTAATTTGTTCATTCCCTTTTCTAAAGATCCCTCATCCAGTTCTTGTATCTCTTTTATAATATTCAAAACCCCAAAAACTATTTATGTATACTTTGATTTCCATTTTCTAGTATTTTATTTTGTGATGATTGGCTTTTAGTTTGAAATGAAAGCTATACACTTCTGAAACATATTCTTGGGGCTGTAGTCATCTAGTCATGTAACTTTTAATATGTTATAACTCAAAAAGTAAGAAAATTATTTCTTGCCCACAGCCAAAAAGAACAAAATAATTGCCAGGGTTCTTTGCAGTGCAGCTGTGCAGTAAGTAATTTTGCATGTGCCACATGGCAAAAATCAGTTCCTACTTCTTCTATAATTGTTTAGTATTACCTCAATGCAAAATGGTCCTTCCACTACTGGGTTAACTTCTTAATCTGCTGAGATTCTTTTTAATACATTTGTGTGCACTCCTTTAGTCCAAGTTCCCAGATAGATATAAAAAGACTTCAAAGACAGCAGTACCTTTACTAAGTTATGGGTGAATAAACTTATTAACAGAAGTGACGAACTTTCGTATCAAACCAGTTTCATTAAAATCTAATGTTTTACCAGTTCAGTCTCTTAAATCTCATAAAAATCTGTATGAATTTCTTGAGTTTCAAAATGAGGATCTGTATACAAATTTAAAAACTATTCAGGAATATGAATGTTGAAAGAAAAATGTTTGGATATGGAACTTAGACCAAGGACTATGATCCTAGTTTCTGGAAATTCCTGAGGTGTGGAACACATGGCAGAACATAATATTCAAACTCTATTTTTCTTGTTGTTGAATATTTCTGCAGAAGAGGGGTCCTCCTGAACAAGTTTAGACTGATGTTGATCCTGGAGCATTCAGATCTACTTCAGCTGTCTTACGATGACCAAGGCTAAGTATGGTGAATGATTTGAAATGGCAGGAATAAAATAAAATATGGGCTGTTTACTGGCAAAGTACTACCTTATTAGTAACCGTCATAGAATTCAGGGTTGCCACTGTTATATCTTCCCACTTCCTTATAAGTAAACCACACCCCTGTGTAATGTAAACACACCCCTCACTTCAGGGTAGCCACACCCCTTTTAACAAGTCATGCCCAGAAACATAAATTTAAATACCATAGACAGAGATTTCAGGGCTGGCATTAGGTGATATGAAGCCCCAGACAAAGGGCTCCATGCCCTCAATGTACTGCTGTCCTGGCACACGCCCCAGCCTTTGTCTTATGTTTTAGCTTTTTTTCTACATTCTTTTCCTACCTCATTTCAAAACATTAAAAGTGGTAAATACTGCAGTATAATAGCTATGGGGTCCTGGATGGTCTGAGGTGTATATTATAGCTTTTTTTGCAACCATTGATACAATGATGACCTGAACAATAAAGTGTGACTAAGGAAATAAATTGTTTTATTTTTGTTTCTCTTTAAAGCAGGAAATAAGTTCAGACCAAGGATTACTGTTCAAATCTGACAAAACAGTAGCTACAAATAAACTGGGAAGTAGTTACATATAAACTGAAGAGATAAATGCTTGTAAACGCACATATGTTTTGTCCGGGATGAGTACCTGCCTCCCATCCTCCCAAAACAAAATAAAAGATAGTTATCTTCTGTGCACTCCTCTGGTGTTAGTGAGGATAAAAGTGAAAAAAAAAATTACCACAGTCATATATTTACGGTAACTGCTGTCATTATAGCTACACAGCATCCAAACACCAAACAAATCGCAGTCAGTAGAATGAGGTTGTCAGATATCAAAGATAAATATAAAGTCCACAAAAACATCGAACAAACCACTCAATGGCTCCAAGGATTATAAATAAAAATAGGTAAGTTTATTTGGTAAGTGCTTTCGTGGTGTAGATACACCACTTCATCAGGCCTGGTCTGATGAAGTGGTGTATGTACTCCATGAAAGCGCTTACCTTTTTTTTATTTATAATCCTTGGAGCCATTGAGTGGTTTGTTGGATGTTTTTGTGGACTTTATAGCTACACAGCATGCCTCCTTACCCCTAACCCCAAAAGATACTCCTTCTGTGTACTCCTCTGACATTAGATTGGGGTGAAAGTGAAAGAACAAATCGAGCAAATAGAGCACAGTGACATATTTCAGCTTGTTGCTGTCACAGATACATACACAGTGTATCTCCTTCCCCCTTCCTCCATACGTTTCATTTTGATTGTGAGGAAAGTGAAAATAATAACAATCGCAGTAATATATTCCATGTTATTGATCCTAAAGAGTGCCCTACCCCTAGACAAATTATAGTGACCTTCTTTGCACACCTTTGATGTCTAATTTTTGAGGAAAGTTAAAGAAACAATGACCACACCATCTGTAGCTCCGCACAAGTTATAGTGACCTCTGTGCCCGAAACACATTGAATGTATTGAATGGATAGTCTGTTCTGGATATATATCCATCTCTCCACAACATTCAGTTTAGATACAGAGAAAACCCACTGCTTAGGCATTGTTATAATAAGAGAAGTGAAAGAAAAATATTAATATTATTTGGAACTAAAATCCAAGACCTCCAGTATACCATACTAGTGTCACTGCCATGGGACCAACAGGAGCCTCTGGACAGATACTGTAGGTGTTAAATTTTCCCTTAAGTGCCTATCCTTTCAGTTAAAAAAGGCTCAGCATGGTATCAAGATTCCGTTACAAACACCTACCCACAAATACAGAGAAAGCCCTCTGTTTAGGCACTGGTAGAATCATCAAAGTAAAAGCATAATATTAGCAATTATTTTGGAATCAAACCCCAAAACTTCCGCATACTGTGCTAGAGCCACCTCTGGGGGGGTCAGTACTGAGCCGGGTCCAGGGCAGAAGCCTTTGTTAGGACTGTATCTAAATCCACTTATACTTCAGGAGTTGTGTTCCCCAGATAGGTGATAGATGTTCTGTCATGGACACATTTTATGTCTTATTTAATGACTCGCCATTTTTTTCTGCTACTAAGAAGATTTATGTATGTGCCCGTCGACATTATTTTTTATACGCAAACACACACACACACACACACACACACACACACACACACACACACACACACACACACACACACACACACACACACACACACACACTGGCACTGCCCTGACAAGCCAAGTTTACCACAGTTTTCCACAAGATACACAATAACACATGTCCACACACACACACACACACACACACACACACACACACACACACACACACACACACACACACACACACACACACGTATTCATGAGTCATAGCAATGATTGTTTTCACACTGATTCTGGCAAACATAATACACTGTGTAACAATGTTCCTGTTATGTCACTGATGATTTCTTAGTAATAAAAAAAGAGTGGGTTAAGTCATGGCCTTCGTAATCCTCTTTGCAGTGACTATTTACAAATGTCTGTATTTCTAACTTACCTTTCAAGTAGTACTAGACACCCTCCTTACAAATTAGCTGTTCAGTGCTGCTTCTTATAGTTGCTGCTTCTGTGTTTTCTCTTTACCCTTTCGCTTGGGAATCAAACACTTCTCCTGACACCCAGCAGCATTCTGCAAGCCCACAGCCAAGGAAAGGGAGTCCACAGTTACCCCATTGAAGAAGAGAACATAGCTGAATGCACAGCTGCCATGACATACACACCTCCCAAACTGATCAAAAAGCATAGTTCTTAACTGTCCTTGATTTGCCTCTTATTTTAACCCCATCTCTCACAAAATATTTGATTTTCATCTTGTAAAACACTGAGGATTACAGTCAGTCAACAACATTTCATACTTCATATTTTTCAGAAAATGCATGTTGATGCAAAACCATTGTTCTTTTAACTTTCTACATAAACTAGAGTAATGTTTAGAAATCATCCCAGATTTTGGGGATTTGTCCCTGATCCTTGATAAAGAAGTTGAGAGTTATGATCAAAAGTATACAAATGTTAATGAAAAAAGGTAGTTTCAGAACGCAAACCCCTGTATGTATTCTTTAAATTTCATGGGCATCTCGGCATTGTCTATCATTTGTTTACTTTCTGCCATCAGATGAGCCTGTTAGCTATCTTCATAACTAAATGAAAGAAGTTGGAGATCTGCCACTATCATCCTATTTCAAAAAAGAAAGCACTTCCCCTGAACTCACCCAATATTGTCCCATTTACTTACATCTGCCACCCTTAAAAATTCTCAAAAAAGTTATTTACCACCAAAGTTTACAACACCTAACAAACAACAAACACCTATCTCCAGAGTTGCCGGAAGCTTTTGAAGACTGGGGGGGGGGGGGTGTTAGGTGCACTTAGTGATCTAAAAAGTGCAATTTTTTAAAACTATTTACTACCACAACATATGTTAATTTGGAGGACATTTTAAGCTTATCCAATTTCCATTTTGGTGCTTGAATTAACATTTCCTGATTGGTCTTACCTATCCCATGGCTGATAACTGTATATTAGCTCTAGTGAAAATAAATATGATCGCACTATAGATAATTTGAGGGGACTCATGTAAGGGATGCAGCATTTAGGAACTGTCTCTGTCCATTAGTGGCATGAGGGGCAATCCTGGAGTACATTTTCTATTACCCATCCTTAGATCCAAGTTGCATTTGAATATGGACAGGGATGAGCTTTGTTTTAATTGAATGGATAGTCTGTTCTGGATATATATCCATCTCTCCACAACATTCAGTTTAGATACCTGAACTGAGTATTTCTGATGCCATTTTACTTGCTGATGTTCAGTAGGTCCATCTGTATTAGGTCGGAGGATGCTTTGTATGCCAGACATGTCACCTCTAAGCACTCTGTAGGATACTGAGTAAAATGATAAATCTTTGAGATGGTCCATGCAAGACCTATTGTTTAGGACTTGTATCCTTTTAGTAAGGCATTTCTGTGGTATTCCAGTTGTTGCATGGGTCTGAACAGATGCATGCCAAAGTGGGCATTATACAAAATGATTGACCTAATGAGGGCTTTGTAAAGGGGGACAATAACATCTCTAGATCTAGCCACAATTAGTTTGTTTATAAGCTGTGCAATATAGAAAGACTTTCTTATAACTCTGGGCACATGTTGGTCAAAGGTTAGGTCACTGTACACAGAAATTCCCAAATGCCAAAAAACTGGGTCAGTTCTCAGGGGGCATTGTCAGTTTGGCAGTTCCCTGGAGTAGATGGCTTCCCAAAGGATACGATAATGTATTTCTTGGAGTTTAGTTTCAATTCATGATTCTGGCACCAGTTATTGTTTGGGACAAACTTTCCTACATGATGGTTAGGTCATTTGGGGATTCAATAACTGTTCCTAGCTTGCAGTCGTCTCAACTTAGTCGGCCAAAGCCCTTTGGTATTTCCATTTACTTTTGAGATGTATATGCCAAACCAAAAAAATCTTAGCACCGAACCCTGGGGGACTCCATTGATGACTGGTCTCTTCCCCTGTTCTGATCTGCATCCTGTGAGCAAGCATACATGTATACATTCTTTGATTCATTTTCCTGATTGTATTAACCTGATTGTATTAAATTATATTCCTTGTATAATACAGCATCACTTGTTGGAATGTGTTTTAAATTTGTAGTTTGAAAAAGTCTTCTAGTAAGCAATGAAACAAAATGTATGTACCAATAATGACAAAACTACCCATTTCAGAAAATTTCAACAATAAAAGGCCACTCAAACTTCTCTCATTACAATCCACCAATATCAGTAAATATGCAAAATCTCTACAGAAGTAAGTCATCTCAATAATTCCACATTAAAGGGATCTGTAACTAATGAAGAGGTTGCTGCTAGCAAACAACTTTATATTTCATTGTTTCATCTACAAATAAAGTGTCTGTTGCCCTTGAAGAATAAATTGCCTATGCTACATTAAGAAATGATAAGCTAGTAATTTTGCAATGGGGAATGGATGGTAAACTGATAACAGGTTCATAGTTACTAGGTAACTCCTCCAAAGAAAGACATTCATAGGACTGCAGCATCCATTCCCATTAAAGTACAACACAACACAGTACAGTATCAGTGATCCATCTGCATACTGTGGGAGTAGTACCCAAAGCCTTCCGCATCAAAATCAAGTAAACTACCTGTTGTTAGTTTAACTTCTGCACGTGAATCCACATTAGCGTGAAAACTCCACTTCATTAATTTGTCCTGACAGGTCTTGCAGCTGTAAAAGTGGAGGGGCTTCCCCTCCCCCTGGCTCAATGGTTTTGGCGTCCATGCCTGTCTCCAACCTAGCATGTTTTTTGACCCAACGATGGCACTGAAACTGCTGTCTTAAGCTCTTAACCTTTGTCAACCATATCAGAGAAAGGAAGTACAACAGAAAAGCTATAGGGTACATCTTCTTTGACTTGCTGAAGGTCCTTGACATGGTGCACCATGCCATCCTAACTGAGCACCTCCCCCTTTTCAGCCTGTCCTTCTCCCTCCTATCACTGCTCTCTACCTGACTTTAAAGAGTTGAAGCTATTAGATGGACAACAGCCTGTCAAATGTCAAAAGTTCAAATGATTGAACTAGGTGTCCTTAAAGTGTCGGTTCTTGGAACTTCATTTTTTACAATTTTCATAAATTACACGCTCCAAGCATGTCAGCCATTTGAAACCTTTCATTATGCTGAGAACATTACCCGTGACTTTATATCACAATCAAGCTCAAATAGTAAAATGCATTTCAAACTGCTTTTGACAAAATTCAAGCTTCCTTAATTATTTCCAGTCCTGACTCGATAGTAAGAAGACCATGGTAATGTTCACATACCCTGGACAAAATTAACCTCACTTATGTGATTAGTGAGTGGATGTAAGTCTTAAGTAAAGCCTCTCTGTGAAAGCAGCACTGTGTGTTATGCCTCTCATTTGTTCATCTCAACAATGTATATATATTCATAACACCAGTATACATTGTGACAATCCTGAGAGCTGGCTGCAACAAAGACTGAATGTTGTGGTTGTCCAGGAAGGATAGTATGATGAATTTCAGGCACCAAAGAGGAGAAAGTTTTGAGCCTGAGATATAAGAAACCTCATCTGTTGGACATGAATATATTTGGGAAACCATGATCAAGCCTTTTAACACTGCACTAAGATCCAGTTCTTCATACACTCATGGCTGGAGCTTAACTGACATTTTTATTTGAACATAAGATTTTTTTAACTTTGATAAATGAATTATGGAAGAGAAAATATGTGGTGCATTACATATCAGAATGAGATACTGTGCAGGAAGAATGGATTTGGTTGTTGCAATAGAGGTACATTAATAAAGGAAGATTCAAGAACCAAAACAATCAAAAAGCAAATATGAAAGAAAATATTCTGGTCTTAAATAATGCTATTGATCAAATGGAATTTTGGAGTAGAAGGTAGAAAATTAAAATATGACATGTATGCCTAATTTTTTGTTTGGTGACAACTTCAGGGCACTCTAAGTGCTGCCATTTTTGTGTAGATATTGAGCACATAGACAATGTCCAAACAGATGCTTTGACAAATTTGGAAAACAGGGGCATGTGAAAAACAAGAGTTTAGCAAAATGTTATAAATGTATTACAGGACATTCCTTGTTTGAGTCCCCATTGAAATACATTTTGAGGCTGATAATGATCTAAGGTAGTCTGAAGAAAGAGAACTTGAGACCTCAGAAGCAGAATAAGGTATGCCTTGCCATGTATCTTAGAAGGATAAAGCCCTGACTATGACCCAACCCAGGCCCAAGTAGTACCATGGTGATGGAAGGACTGAGGCAGGGGAGGGTGGGTGTAAGCAGCTGTTGTCAGTGTTGTCTTCCTGAGGGAAAGGACAGATAAGGTGTGCCCTGCTATACCACTGATTTCAAATGGAGGGTTAGCATTTAGTACATAGTAGCTGATGGCTCAGGCAGATCACACTATAAGCCTGGGGATGTCCAATGCATATGAAGGCATGCAGCAAAAGCTTTCCTAGAGTAGTGTCATTTTGCAAAGCCACCAACTGCCATGGGGAGAGTTCGGTGAGGAGATCCTCATGCGAATGATGGTCTGCCAGCAACTGACTCTCATCTCTAAAGGAGAAATGAATGGGCTGATAAACTGCCCCCAGGCACTTGAAGAATAAGCCATAGGGCTCTCATCATGCCCTGCAAACAAATAGGCTAATTCTTATCCTGTGAGAAGGAATGAATGTGTCAATAGGGAGCTGGCCGGTAAGTAAGCCAGCATGGGGATGGCAAGAGGAGATTCTGCTGATAGGGATGACTGCAATTAGGGGTATAGAGAATGGCCAAGAGGGAGCTGGAATTTACTGGAGGAAGCTGGCAAATGAACCAAAGTATTGCGAACAAATAATTAGAGAGGGAAATGTAACAGAATGGGAAGGGGCCAAGAAGACATTTGGATTAAAGTCTAGAGATGACTTCCCTATCGTAGACTTAAAAATTCAAGAATATATTTGGTATCGTATTCAAAAAAAGTTGACTTTATTTACAGATGATATTATTTTGTATCTGACAGAACCAGAAAAGGACATCTCCATGATGTGAAACATTCTGAGACAGTTTAGTTTTTTTTCCTTCGGTATATAAAATTAATGAAGACAAAACAAAGCCTATAGCTTTAAACTATGTACCCATACAAGAATTGGTTCAGCAACACCAGTATTTATGGAGACATGATAAAATGAATTCTTTAGGAGTATGGGTTAAGTGGGACACTATTACGACAGCTAAGATTATGTGGGAAGAGACTAAACAAAAGATAATACAAAAACTGAGAAACTGGAAGCTCTTGTCTATGGATGCGGACAGCAAGATTCAAGCAGTAAAAATGTTTTTAGTCTCTTTAGTTGTATACACATCCCAGGCATATTTTTATCAACCAGAGGAAAAGTTGTGGATAGTAATTAACAAAGAGTTGAAGGATTTTATCTGGAAGGAGAAAAGAACAAGAGTTAAGTAGGATAACCTGATCCTTCAAATAAACCAAGTAGTTTTAGGATTAACTGATTTGAAGGGATATTTTACAGCTACATTGTTATATATAAAACAAGCAGAAAGCTACATTTCAAAGTCAAAAGGGATGATGATGAAAGCAGGGGGAAATTCAAAAATCAAGGAAAGAGTAGGATTTTGGGTGCAGATCCTTAAGGAGAATAACAAAAGTCATACTGAACATTATAGTTATAAAATAGCAGAATGAGTGTTAAGAACTAAGACAGCATGAGAATAGAGAAAGGAGATTCTGCCAAAAGGGTTGACTGTAATTAGGAGCACACAGAATAGGCAAGAGGAGACTGGAATTTATTGGAAGAAGCTGGCAATGGACCCAATGTATTGGGAATAAATAATTAGAGAGGGAAAGGTAATAAAATGGTAAGAGGTCAAGAAGGCATTTGGAATGCAGGCTAAAGATTGCCTTCCCTGTCATTGATTGATATCAGAGTATAGGCAAAAAGAAAGTGAAAGACCTGCACTGATTGCATTTTAGTTGAATCTAGAATAGAAGCAGTTGTTAAAAAGGAATAATTAGTATGGCATATAAAATATTGCACAATAACTATAGGAATAAATAAGAGGTGGTCAGAAAAAGATTGGGAAGAAAGATTAGTTGAGGACCTCTGTAATGCATGGCTGTCTAAGAAGATTTAGGATTTTTCCTTAGAAGTGTTTGCATAGGTACTTTTATACCCCAAGCAGACTCTAAAAAATAATTTTTGAGGGGGATACAAGATCTAAACTGTAGGCATTTTTTTTTTTAGTTTAATGGCTGCCAAAAAAAAATTAATTAAAAAAAAAAAAAAAAGGCTCTATCATCCATACTTGAAGTAGTGACAATTGTAAACAGAGATAAAAGAACAGGAGTGTGATCTTTAGAAAAGTGAAACAATACATTTAAAATGTTTTGGGGAGGAGGGAGAAAAAAGAAAAAATTGAAAGAATTTATGTTGTTTTGATGTTGGATTGATTATATATTAGTTATATATATATATAATGTGTATAATGTGTGTACTGACCTTGCTAATATGTTTTGATTACTTTTATATAAATGTAAGTTTGCCTATGTCACAAGTGATAACTCAAAAAATGTGGAAAAACACACCAGGAAAGCCGCTCTGAAACAAACAATACCCACTTTAATGACTTTAAATGCACTTTACACAAACGTTTTTCATCTCACTAGATAGTGAAACTTCTTCAGAAAATTACAACATTCAAAAATTCACCCTTTATATAAACTTTAAATTAAATTTGGTGCCAAATGCCTGCATTTCTCATTCAATAAGCCACGGACATATGATGAAAATATAATTAAAAATGAGATCACAATTGATTGAATCAAATTATTATAAAAAATTAAAAATATCCACATATTTATATTTAAATAGAATAGAGACACATCATGATTGATGTTCAAAGTGTATTAAAATGTTAAAAATATCCACATATTTATATTTAAATAGAATGAAATAAAGTCATTTCTCACTAATGAAGGAGAGCAGATGGGCAAGTTAACAATGCTTTTGGAGCTTTTGTCTCAAAGAATGGATTCTATGAGCGCAAGTTTGGAAAATATGACGCTCCTGCAACAACCAACATCAGCGTATCACATTTTTACAAAATAATTGACAAGTATCTGCAGTTCCTGAGCAAACAGTTGCACAGAACCGAAGGGTTAACTCTAATGACTTGCATTTAGGGCAGTCAACAATTTTGAATCCAACGGGGCAACCACAAGCAGTACGGATGCAAGCAGGTACTTTTACTAATAATTCGGGGCTACAAATGAATGTTGTAAATGATAAGGCACAGCAATCTATTACTATTTCTGAAGGGGCTGTTAATAATCGTAATAATAGTAGTAAAAATAATAATATGGCATATGTTATACAAAATCTAAGCATTAATAATGATGTTCTGCTAGATCAGATGAATTTAAGAGAACTAACGCAGATGCCGAATTTAAAAGATTGGCTTATTTCACCTATTGGTCTGTACAGATCTAATCAAGAGTCAACTGAACAGTCTAATACACAAAACGATCATATTGTGTTGCCAAATTTGCTTAATGAATTAGATTCAAACATGTTGAAATATAAAAAATTGACTTTAGAAATTGAATATTTTCAACAATGTTTGCAGGCGGAAATTGTGCCGAAAGGCCTCAGAAGTTGGCGTTATCCTACAGGCTTAATTCCGGGGTTCGCAATTTCATAAAGATTTGTTAAGTTTATTTGATCAGCAAGGATTTCAATTGATGCAGACAATGATCAAACATTATGCTGCTTTTACCAAAGACTTGGGGGACACAATAGAGAAACTGGATTCAACTATTAAGCAGCATAATGACTTTATAAGATACAAGTATGATTATATTAGAAGTTTTCAAAGTATAGAACAGCATATAGAAAAAATGAGGAAAACAAAGATTAAAAAACTAGAAAGAGATAGAACACAATACGAAAAAGGTATGGCTTACCCAGTGCCACCACCCACACACAAGTATGGCAGAATAAGCATTTAGACTCTTTAGATGACTTTACAGAATCTAACAACGAAAATGGATTGAATATAATTAGTACTAATAATAACAACTCCAACAATGGGAATGTGCTTAATCCTCATGTATCTGTAGTGCAACAACAACAACAGGAAATTAATGTCACAGAACAAAACCAAATGAGGCGAAGTGAACGGTTAAAAAGTCATAATAACATTAATAATTCAAGAAATGAAACTGTTAATGGGTCAACAATTAACAGAAATCAGGGTTTTTGGAGGTATCCACAGAGAAATCGAAGGGACAAGAAGAGAAATCAGAACAACTGGAGATGACCCAAATTAATTTAGAACAAAACGGACCTGATATTATCAAAAATAAAAATAATGATTTTTGTTGTTTATAATTTTTCTTCCTTTCAGGTTACACAGAGTTTGGCTGACACGCTTTCCAAAGGCCTTACTTTTGTTCCATCGAGTAGGATGAATGTGGCAGAGACAATTTGTGATCTCAAATTGTTCGTTAGAAAACTCAATTTAAAACAATTGTTAGGAGTACAGCAAGAATATGTTAATAATGATTTTGGAATATCTAGTTGTTACAATCCTCCCTTACACAATTCTCTGGCTATTTTTGAAAAAATATGTGAACTAGATTTAAGGAAGTTAAGTCAAAACAACATAAAATTTATTGATAATTTAAGTAAAGAAGAGACAACTTAGATTGTATGTTAAAAGCTAATATCAGAATAATGAGCCCAGATAAAGGTGGGTGTTTAGTTTTTATGGATGTTCCAGATTATATGCAATACATCAGAGACATATTGGCAACTGATGTTTATCAGATGGCATTGATTAATGAATATAATAAAGCAAATCAATTTGTTAAAAGTTTTATAAACGGGTTGTTTATAAAAGCAAGAATAGATATTCAAACATTTCATTTTATTTAGACCTATAGTAGATGGGAGAAATTCCTCAAAAAATTTATAGATGTTATATTAAAGAAATATGTAGTAGAAGAGGAATGGATTATCAGGGACTCTTGGACTTTCTTAAAAAGATTGGACAAGTTTGAATATAAAGATGATTATATTTTTTTAACAATTGATGTCAGAGAATTGTATACTAGTATTCCGCATAGTGAAGGAATAGAATGGGTTGTGGAAAGAATGCGTAAAAAACAGGCATCAGCTTCCGAAATTTCTTTAGTACAAGAAATTTTGAACATAATTCTATCATATAACTTCATATTTTTTGATAAACAATATTATGTACAAAAGAAGGGGGTGGCGATGGGATCACCATGTGGCTCAAGTTATGCAAACATGGTGATGTCACATTGGGAGAACACATATGTTTTCCCTAATGCCTTATTCCAGCAAGTAGTGAAATTATATGTCAGATTCATAGATGACATTTTTGTCATAATCCAAGGAATGGAAAACAGCTGGAGATCTAGTTTCCATGTTTAATCGGACAACTACTTTTTTAAGTTTTACTCATACATTAGATAATTTGTCTGTATCATATTTAGATATAAAGCTCATTAAAAATAAGCATTTAAAACAATATGAAGTGCTCATATATAGAAAGCCCACATACTCGAATAAATTCTTGCATTTTTCTAGTGCACATCTGTTTCACCAGAAACGGTCAGTACTCAAGGGACAATTTGTCTGAGCGGCAAAGATGATAACAACAGATAAAGATTTTGAAGAAGAATGCTCCAATTTAAAATCCATGTTTCTCAATAGAGCATATCCATCCAGTTTTATTGACGAAATAATGAGCAAAGTAATAAGAAAGAGAAGTAATGGGGTATATACACCCATCTTAAGTAAGATAAATGGAATGGATGCAGAATTTATCAGTGGAGAAATCATAGAAGTAAGGGATAGGATTGATGCATGTCAAGAGAAAAATAATTTCAATTTAGTATGCATCATGAGTTTCAGTTCTGATGCAGCATATATAAAAGAAATCATCATAAAAAATTGGTCTTTATTGAATGATGATACCACTTTGGGGTGTATTGGTAACTTTAAACCTAAAATTGTATGGAGAAGGACAAATAGTTTCAAACATCTTTTTCAAAAACAAAAAGATACCTTTGTAAGGAATCCAGGCATGATGCAATGTGGTAACTGCTCATTATGTTATCTAATGGACACAGGTTATAGAATCAACATCAATGGGTATAAAATTTACCTAAAAGGGAGGTACAACTGTAATTCAAAAGGAGTGGTCTATATAGCAACATGTCAAGGATGTACAGCATTTTATGTGGGCAAAACGGACCGTAGATTGAGAGACAGGGTCTCCGAACATGTAAGATGCATTAATCAAGGAAGAGAGGAGAATGCTTTAGCTAGGCATATAAATATGTACCCTGAACATAAATTTAAGTTTAAAGTAATACAACAAGTACATTTGGGTGGAAGAGGGGGACCATCTGGTTTATTGTTGGAAAAATTAGAACTCCTTTGGCAAATAAGGCTTAATGCATATGTTTTTCCAGGTATCACTGAAAAATGTTCTATTATGTGTTTATTAAAATTGAAAATTTTAGATAGATGAAATATAATGTATCTATAAAAGTACTGATAAAATAATAAAAACTTTCTATATATATTATATATATTTTTTTTAAGAATTCATTATGTTTTCAAACAGATTTGGGTGAAATAAATTTAAATTTAAGTTTAAATTTAGATTTTTTAATTTTGGATTTACAAGAATTCATATTCATTTATTTTCATTATTATACATATTTATTATATATATGTTTGTTAAAAATGATTAATTTTGTTTATTAATTTTAGAAAAAGTAGTCTATAATGGAAAGATATTTACATACTTTTTGTATTTTTCATAGTAATATTATAATAATAATTTTTAATATATACATATATATTCATAAATTTGTGATGTTGGTTTGTTAAATATTTTACTGGTTAGTAGTTTGTGCATTTTAATCATTTCATTTCATTTTATTTCATTCTATTTAAATATAAATATGTGGATATTTTTAACATTTTAATGCACTTTGAATCAATTCAGATGTGTCTCAGAGTATTTTTAATTATATTTTTCATCATATGTCCGTAAGAGGGCTTATTGAATGAGAAATGCAGGCTATGTAGCTTTAAAATTGCATCATCAACTGAGGTATTTGGCGCCAAATTTAATTTAAAGTTTATATAAAGGGTGAATTTTTGAATGTTGTAATTTTCTGAAGAAGTTTCACTATCTAGTGAGAAGAAAAACGTTTGTGTAAAGTGCATTTAAAGTCATTAAAGTGGGTGTTGTTTGTTTCAGAGTGGCTTTCCTGGTGTGTTTTTCCACAGTTGGTCCGTTTTTTTGAGTTTGATAACTCAAAAAAGGTGTTTTGAAACAGTTGCTTAACAGCAATCTTTCTAAAGTCATGTATATTATCCAGATATTCCCTTATTTTTTCTTTAACACTCTGCAGTTGTGCCTCTTCTTCTTCTGAGAGACTCCCCTTTTTTTCTGCAACACTTTAACAAACCCTCTCTAAATAATCCCTGCTAATTCTTAACCATATCTCTTTTTCTTTTATGTATACCTTATTTTAAAACTCCACTTTCATTTTATCCTGCTCACTAGCTATAGCTTCTAAAGAAATTTCTATCATTCATAATAACTCTAATAATTTCCACTACCCATCCCTTAAATTTCCCTCTTTTTAACAGGTAGGTGTGGAAGCACCAGTGTCTCATTTTTATTTCAGTACCTGGCATTTTTATCTTAGTTTGTATTGGCACATGATCAGAAATACTTATTGGATGTGTGTCAAAATTTTCAATTGTATGCACATGTTCCTGCAATATATAATTTCTGTCTAGTCTAGCCAAATTATTTTACCTTGGGGAATAGTATGTAAATTCTGTCCTAGTTCTTACAACTACTGAGCTCACTTTTTCCATACCAAGTATTTTCATGTTTCTTCAGAAATTTAAACTCTTTTTGTTATATTTCCCTTCTATGCCCCCAATACATCCTCACTTTTGTAAATCAAGTTCCAGCCCCCATCTATTCCCTAATTTTCCTAAGTTCCATAATATCAATTTTAAGTGGAATGTAAATACATACCAGCGTAATCCTCCTCCCTTGCAAGTAGTCCCTTACTACCACAAATCTACCATTATTATCCTTTTCCCTCTTCTGTCACTGTTGGAGCTTCTCTAGCAATTAGTATAAGTACTCCACTTTTCCTTTGTCCCTGAAAGTCTGCTGAATATATTTCCAGAAATCCTTTCTTTATAAAATTCAAATGCTCATTTCTGTTCAGATTTGTCTCTTGTAGCCTTGCTCTTTGCATTCTGCATTTCTTAATATTATGCAATACTCTTACCTTTTAGTCTACACATGTGAGGTGATTAACATTACAAAATAATATGAATAGCTTAGCCATTATGATGAGAAGTTATTATTGCCACCTATTAAATATGACAGCTTTTAAAAATGTTTATTTCTAACTTTTGTGTTACATGCACCCACTGTTTGCCATGTTGATGTTTTATACAGTAGTTTCTTGTCATCTCCATTTGAACCTATGTCACATTTTACAAGACTTTTTTTTTAATGAAAACTCTCAAACAAACAAAAAAAACCTTGAGCACCCTCATAACCTAGTCTCCTAAAACAAACACACAAACTATATACATCTTCAAATAATGAAATTTAACCCTCCTGATAAGAGCAATTGTGCCAAATTGACAACTGCACCCACAGGCATTACCTAAACTAAAATTAAGGTAATCCATGTTAAGGCACATGTTATAGCCTGTGCTCCTGCTTACACTAATTGATGTCTGTTCTTGTCTTATCTCTATTCCCCTCCCAGATGTGAAAAAAGCTTGTATGCTTTAAGAAATCATTAACTTTTAGCCCTAAGAAAAAGTACACTAGCTAGCTTTAAATAAAACTAAATTATACACTGTTCTAGTAAAAACACTGAAGTATTTAGGTAACAGGAAAGCTTCTATGTTTTACTCACTTCCAATAATTTCAAACTTTATTTTTTGCTAAGCTGCCTACCCTTGTACCTTTTAATTTTACATGCTTCTCGGCAAACAATGCCCAGAGCAGTTGAAATGCATTGCCTGCACCTGTAGTCAGCTTGTCTCCATGGAAATGTAAGAACAGAGTGTACAACTAGCCTCAGCCACAGACTTCTCAGCTCAGACTGAAAATTCATTTGCTAAAGGAACACTTTTTTTAAGCAAAAAAATATTTTAAAAATTAAGTCTAGGGCATTTATCCAGACATTCATTTATGCAAAAGTAAGAGAAAACATCTCAGCTCTACATATATTATAATTGGTGAACTTTTACACTCGATCCTCCACCTGAACAACTCAAGATTACTGCATATTAACTTAAACATGCTTTTGTCCAGTCTTTCTTCTTTGTTTACACTGTAATGCCTACAGTTCTTAAAATTAAAAATGTACCTGCTTTCTTTATTATCTTTAGAACATACAGCAATTACTGAATACAACAATCACTGAAAAGTCTCACACTCACAGCCTCACTTTAGATACTGTGGAGGAATAAATAAATAAGAAAGTTGAAACACTTTGTGTAGAATGAGCTGAGCATGTTGAAGAAAGAATATGTAGTCAGTGCAAACTTTTAACCATGTTAGCAGATTCTTTTATACATATATTCTGCACATGTTTATGTATTTTGCTGAAACTGCTAGATAGCTGGAACATATGAATGGATTAAAATGTATTAGCTAAGCTGAGTAAGACTGCACTCCTAGTTTCTTATAGAAAAGTTTGACCATTGTAACATTACTAATGCTGAATTGAAAAAAGAATGCTTTAACTAACCTATTTTTAGGACATTGACATATTTCAGTTTAGATATTTAGTACTGTTCTAATGAATAGCTACATTCACAGATCTTGGTAGAAAACAACTTTTTATTGGATACTGGCAGTGGTCTGAAAGATAACACTTGTTATTTTCATTTATATTTTCTTATAAAAATACCTGAATATGTTTGTTTGGGGAGACAATACTGACTCTGGTTCTGTCTCCCACATGTGTGATTTCTAATAATGTTGAAAGTCTATCAAGACTGTTTATTTATTTAATTAATGTTTACATTTTCTTAAGAATACCCTCAACTACATTCTACATAGATCTGCTTTACTATATAAAATACAATTTATGTCACAAAATGTTTTATGCAAATATTATTAAGAACAAAAAATGTTTTACTTATTTTTTCCTTTTTAGAGTCCTTCCATGTGACATGAAGTGTGGTACATACTTTTCAATCCACATACAAGTTTAACAAAGTCAACAAAAGTCCAGTCTTTCTCAGTCACTTTTTCTTGTAAAGACATATTTCACAAATGTGACTGATGTTTTATAATCTCTCATTTATTCATCAATTTCAGTGTTGCTGTTCATCTCCATTTCCCAGCCCCAGATTTTAGTACAAGTCTAAGCTACTCCTGATTCTTCTAGTCAACTCCTGTGCTTTTTTTCTGTCTCTCAAGCATTTTCATTGGCAGTCTCTCTATCAGAAGATAAGAAGCAGAGTATTCTTCTGTTTGATGACTCACTTTTTGTTGGACAAACTTTTCTAATTCCTCCTTAGCCTGTTCTGCATTGAAAAATGTCTTTGATCCTCCAGACAAAAAAATATTCCAAAGACAGCTTGAATCTCACGTCTGCCTCTCAACATTCCCTGATTACCGAGATAAATTTGCTTCTCTTCTGCCTGGAGTACAGTGAATAATCATTTTATACAAACACTCTGCTGTCTCCAATTTTTAATATTTTACCCTTTTGCCACAGTTTTGACAGGATCAACTTTTTCTGCTGGTAAAACTGCATCTTTGCTGATATAGGTCTTGGCTGCTTTCTCATGGCCAGGTTTGGAGCAAACATATGATGCACACTTTCAATTAACAAATCCTACTGTGGAATATCAGTCCAATTGCTTATTTTTGCTTTCATAAAATGAATACCATCTGTTCCTTCCAGTTTCTCTGATGTAGCAGAAAAATGTAAGGTTTTTTTGTGCATGCTGTGTCCTCTAATTCTTCCATTTTTTTGAAGTCTCATTTTGACCTCTGATTTTTGCAGTTTTATCATTTCATCTGAATAGTTCTTTAAAGATTCTTCTGTTTTTCCAGCCTTTTGTTATTTGAGTTGATATACTCATTCAGTGTTTCATTTATTTTTAATCAGCTCTTAGCACTTTTGATTTATTTTTCTACTAAATTACTTGTACTTGTTGTACCAAAGCTGGATCTTGAATTTCCTTTTGCTGAGCAGCTGCAGGATTCTTCCCAGTCAGTGTTCTCTTCACCTCTTCTAACTGATTTTCTTTCAGGTTCTCTAAGCTTCTTCTTTGCTGGTATCCAGGCAGAGAGTGCTTATTTTCACATTGGGAGAGTGGAAGTTAAACTGTTTATCAGTGTGCAGCCACCTTTAAAATATGTTATGGAGATCTTTGAGATGAGACCTATGTGTATAAATTGGACAAAATGGCAGCTTACCTACAAGAAAATGCTGTTATTATGATATAAATTTTAGGTAATAAAAGTTACATAACTGAAGTTAAAGGATGAATGAAAATTTTTGTAATGGTTTAAAATTAAATGATAGGACTGAATATAAGATACAACATTTGAATAGTGAAATGAATAATGAAGATCTGGCTAAATAAACAAATCTAAATCCTTCAGGGAGGGAAAGAGGCTGTAACACCAAATTAAAAAGGATGAAGTGTAGCTAGAGAGTTGAACAAATGAAGAAACATTTAGAACAGAAAAAAGAGGTGCAAACTATGGTAGGAATATATTTAGAAAAACTTTGGAGATAGGATGGAAAAAAAGATTTAAGTTAAAGGTTAATATGGATGAAGCCAATGTATGAAGATATGGGTAGAACAGCTGAGGAGATTAAGATATTATTAACAAAACGTAAAGGAGGATGCACCTAAGGAAGATCGAGATCATTATGCATTTTACAGCAATTTCAAAAATAAGATGCTGAAATTCCTTGTAAAAGTATTTAGCAAGTTAATAAAATTGTTGGTAAAGGCTAAAGATTTCTATATAAGTATTATTTCATTTATTTCAAAAGTTGGACATAAACTATTGGTATTAGCAAACTCTGATTTTAAGATTTTCTTAAAGATAATAGAGTTAAACATGTGGGATGTTAAGGAAAAGTTGGTGCAGGTAGAGTTTTATGAGACCAGAGTGCTTAGAACTGTTATAGAATTGTTAAGAAAATACAGTATGGATTAAGGCAAGGAAAGGAAGAAATGAAAGGCATACTTAACTATTTCAGTTATTTCAGTTATAATTTGACCTGTGGATGGGATGGTCACTGTACTAGAATGTATTGCTAAATATCCTCTCAGTGTTGTCTCCTCTTACACTCAGTCACTATCTTCCATCATAGAGCAGGTATGTGTCAAATGTTATTACATCTGTATTTGTCCTAAGACTGAGTAGAACAGTGAAAAGACTTTGGTAGCGTGTTATATTTGTAACAATTTCATTCAGATCGAATAAGCTTTATGTATGCTAAGCTTGTTTCCCTTTAACATATTTGTATATAATGTGAGTTGCTGGTGTTCTGGTATATATATATATATATATATATATATATATATATATATATATATATATATATATATGGTTTATCTTCAAAATGTTGAATGCTAAATTGTTGAAAATGAATTGGTTGAATGCACTATATTGAATGATCAAAATGTTGAAATAAAATTAGTCTAAACTCACAATGTCGAAATGATCAAATTTGCCCATTTCTGCACTGTAGTGCGATATTGGAGTTGGTATATTTAAGTAGGAGGGTGTGGGGGGCACAGGGGTGCATAGCTCCACTACAAAATAGTAGAGATGATCTCATTGCTTTTTCAATTAAATGATTTTAGACATTTTGATCATTCATTGTTTTGGGTTTAGATGTTATTTTTCAACCAAATGAACATTAGACATCATGGCATTCGACATTTTGAAGGTAAACCACACACACACACACATATATATATATATATATATATATATATATATATAGATAGATGATAAACTCTGTAAGTGATGCTTGTATATTGTGCTTATCATGAATATTTAATGTTGTGCTTTTTTTATATTGTTTTTATCATTGTAGATCCACTATATATATATATATATATATATATATATATATATATATATAATATATATATATATATATATATATATATATATATATATATATATATATAATTAACAAATCATTACCAAACCAGAAATGAACCAACATTCAAGAAAATTCAAACAACCAAGAAGCATGAAGTTTCAAATCAGCCAAAAAGACGGGGACAAGAGATCAGAGAGCATCTGCGCGCCTATAGCTGTCAAAATCTGCTCATTGTTTTTGTAGTGTGTTGGTTTTGTTTGGTTTTTTAGTAGCAGGGGTTTGGGGATTAAAAAAAGATTGCCCCAAATTTTTTTTTAATTTTTTTTTTGTTGTGATTATTTTTTTCATGTTTGTTTGTGAGACCATCAAGAAGTGCTATAGAGACCTGTTATGTTATTAGTGTTAACTGTTGGTGTTTAGGGTTTAGGGGGTGTGTAGGTAGGTAGAGGTGGGGTGGTTTTGTTTTTTTTTTTTTGAAATGGTTTTTATGTTTGTGTTGTTTGTGGTTTGTGTGTGGTGTGGGAGGTAAGTTTTGTCGTGTCGGTTGTATGTGGTATTGTTCTTTTGTATTGTATTATGTATGTTCTTGGGTTTGTGACACTGCAGTGTTGTGAACTGATATTTGATGAATCTCAAGGTAATCTATATATATATATATATATATATATATATATATATATATATATATATATATATATATATATACATACACATGTATTTATTACTGTTAATACTCTACTTTATTTGAGCTACTAAAACTAAACTTCTTACATCACACACACTTTCTTACCACACTTCTACTCTTTCTCTTATTCTCTATTCTCTTGCTCCTGTGGTCCTTCCTCTTTTTCTTTTTCTCTTTTTGTATAACTTTACTTACTTACTATTTATTATATCAATATAATAGTACAGTTTTTTTTTTCTTTTTTCATTTTTTTCCTGTGGCTGCTACATCTGACCTCAGTATTGCAGAAGCTCTGCCACAAGGCCCTACTCCTACAAGTTTACTGAGAATTTTGTCATTCTATAATGTAAACACATTTATCATGAAGAACCTTATTGTCTATTAACTTTAGTCAGTCAAATACATGCCTGCTCTGTGACTGGAAGTCTCTGTGAAATAATACATGCACTCTAAGGACCTCTTAATAAGTTGGCCACTGTCCCCTTTTTCTTGAGCAGTAGACTATACTGCATACGCCAGGTATTTAGCCCAGAAAATGACAGAAGCTTGTTTTACTTCTTATGTCTTTGTTAATTGCTTTGAACTTGCTATAAATAGATTGCCCTTAGTTATAATTTGACCCGAGGGTGTTAAACAGCATATTTATAAAACAATATACAACGTTTCTAAGTTTAACTCAGAAATATTCATTACTACGCTATTGTCTATTAACTGGAACTTCCTAAAAATCCTTCCCTTGGACAATGGTGTAAATGAATTGAATACAAGTTTTCTAAATATTGTAAATAGCTTTGCACCTCCAAAAAGAAGAGACTAAAAACAAATAATGCAATTTGGCTATCCAAAAAGAGTAGAATGCTAATGTAGGGTGAATGGCAAAAATATAAAACACCTCAATATCTTGAAAACTTTAGAATGCAGTCATGCAAAAAGCAGATAAATGAAAATAAAAAAATATGCAATAATAACTTCCAGAATAATACTAAACACAACCCTAAAATATTTTGGACATCCATTAAAGAAATCTTACATCCCAGACAAAAATTCAACCTAAAACCTTCTCCCAGTAACTCACCACTCAAAGCTGCAATACAGTTCAACTCTTATTTTATGGTTAGTATAGCATTTCTAGCCAATGATTACTTAACATCTAATCCCAACAGCAACATATCAATACATCCACCTTCACTTTCAATCATGTGCCCATATCTTATATAAAATTACTCTTAAACAAACTTAAACTCTGCTCTTCTTCAGCTGATGACCTTACAGGCGAGTACCCAAAAAGAGCAGCCAACACCATTGCCTATCCTGTCTCAGTCCTTATAAATAGGTCAGTCCAGGAATCCCACATTCCCTTTCTCTGGAAAAAGTCACACATTATCCCTCTGCACAAAGGAGGAAACTTGACAAACATTAATAACTTTAGACCTATAGCAATCTTATCTCCTCTTGCCAAAATACTTGAAAAATGTATTTAAAAAACAATTGTTAGACTATCTCCAGCAGGAAGAACTCCCATCCCCTACACAACATAACTTTGTCCTTCCCATAGTACTAGCACTGCCCTTCTAACTTAAATAGCTACTGCCAATAAAGCTAGAGATAATGGCAAACTAGTCTTTTCCTTATTTCTAGACTTGTCTAAAGCCTTCAACACAGTTTGCCACGGCAAATATCTACTTCAAATGTCCTCACTAGATCTCTCACAGCCCACCCTTCTGTGGTTCAAAACCTACCTGTCCAATAGGTATCAGTCAGTAAAATGGCATTCCACACTCTCTCCTTACCTCCCTTTCACCACCAGTGTACTACAAGGATCTCTCCTTGGTACACTCCTCTTTAACATGCTCACCAACACCCTCTATACAGCCACACAACAGGCCACCCTAATACAATATGCAGATGATTCCACTCTCATTTGCACATCTGACAACATGGTACCCAAATTATTACTCAGGAAGCTTTAACAGTCACTGACACTTGGCTTTGTAACTCACAACTCATGCTCAACCCAAAAAAGACCAAATTACTACTTTTTTCTCCAAATCCCTCTCTCACGAAAAACAAAATTTAAAGTTCTCTGTCAATAATGCAACCATTGAAGTCACTTCTCGTAGCAAATTATTAGTGGATGATAAGCTTATATTCGACCTGCATATGCAAAATTGCATAAGAAAAACTCATAAAAAACTAGGGATACTTTACAGAGCTAAAAACTTTCTCACCAATGCAACTAAAACTACACTTGCCATTACTTATCTCCTCCACACACTTGTTTATGGCACCCCCCATCCTTACTAACTTCTATGTTTAACAAAAATTAAAACTTGAACAATGCTGTAACAAAGTTGCTAAATCTGCAGCAAATACCATTTTCAGAACCCACCACTGTAGAACACTATAAAGCCTAAATTGGTTAGAACTGCCTTACCAACTAACATATACAGAGCTTCTTACCACTTATAAAATTATCCAGCATCCACCTGCTTGTCCAGCACTAAAAAACATTCTACATAACTATGTTCCCAGTCGGTCATTGCAATCCAGTGACCAAAACTCTTGTCTGTCTAGAAACCTATCAAATCTGATGGGCATTGTCTGTACTTGTACAAGGTTGCTAAGGCCTGAAACTTCTTAAATATATCCATCAGGTGAATACCCTCCCTCCCATCTTTCAAAGCCACTCTGAAAGACTTCCTAGCTAAAATCTCTCTGTTCTTGCTCAGAACCAGGATAAACTATATCCTTAAATATAAACAAGTACCTTTTCATTCGTTATACCTCCTTACTCTCCCTTCTTCACTTACATCCTTACTTCTATCAAATTCTCTTCCTCGACTTTCTGTCTAAATATACTATAAGCCTGTTTTTCCCTGACTTCGTATTGCAATTCCTGTTTATATTAGACTAACTTACCTTTACTTTTTCTACAAACTATCTAAAATTTCTATAAATACTAAATGATTGTCCTATAACTTATATCAATTCTTAACCAACGCTTTTATATTATCACTAATTTTTATAGCTATTTAAACTGTAGATGTTTTTGTTTTATTTTTAAAGATTGTGAAAATATTGTTCTTAAAATGTTTTGTAATAATTTGGAGCTTTTTACCTGGGCATCCACTGAAAATTGACTTCTACCCAGTCAGACTTTCCCTGCAATCAAATGTCAATAAATAAATAAATACATAAATAAATAAATAAATAAATAAAACTTATGGTTTTGGTGAGAGAATGCATAGGAATGCATAGGTTAATGCAGATGATTTTTAAGAATTCTCTTGTTAAGTCTGTAGTTAATTTTTATATAGGAAGTGATGGGTCTGAGGCACTGTGAGAGGCATGGTATACCGATGTCCCATTTTAATTAGTTTAATAGTAATATTTATTTATTTATATTTGTTTACCAGGGTAGTGCACTGATTAATATTGACCAATTTCAAGCTTATCCCAGGTGAAATATAAAACATTTCACAAAAAAAAAAGAACAAAAAAATGTAGCCAATAACAAGAGTAGTTCAGACTAATTGCACAGAAAAAAACTGTGTATATACATTCTAGTGAACAAACAGTGCAATGTACAATCAAGCAGTGTGTAATGTACAAAATATACATTAGTTTAAGTGGTCAATGTTCAGTCAGTCTTGAGGGGGGAGGAGACACTCAGAAAGGAGATAAGCTAGGTGGTATGCCCTGCGCTGAAGCAGGAGCATTTGACTTGGATGAAGAAGTGATTTTTGAGTTGCATTCTAAATTTGGAATAAGTGTTGATTTCTGTAGTGTTGATGGTCAGAGCTTGTCAAAGGGTAGGTGCCTGAGAGGGGAAAGCATGTACAGTATTGTGAAGTTTGGTTCTAGGGGTAATGAGAGTTGGTGTGACTTGTGAGTCATGTCCCAGGTTGTATGAGGAGGTTTTCTCGTGAAGTCTAGCTACAAGGGGAGTAAATCTGTAGAGTTAAAGTAGTTTATAGAGCTGGGATCTTAAAAAGGGTTATATCTGTGTTTTATGGCTAGCCATTTACTTTTCTAGTGTGATACAGTGGTGCTCACAAAGAGGCGAGTTTATAATGAATCAGTAGATTCTGTTAGAGATAGACTGGAGTGTGGCAATGTTTTTCTTGGAGGCAGAATCAAAAACGGAAGCCCATGTTCAAGCTGAAAAAGGAGGACTCCTTTGCTGATGGCTGGTCTGGCTGGTTGGGATAGAAATGGGGAGATCTTTTTGGCCCAGAGGAAGGGGGAGTTTATTTTGATTCTCACTTTGTCTATGTGGAAAAGGAAGTTTAATGACTGATCAAGCTATAGTCCTAGGTATATGAAGGTGGAGCTTGTGTCTATGGAATTGTTGTGTAGGTCAAAGACAGTTAATGAGTCAGGTGCTTGGTGAATTTTCTGTGGAGGTCTAAAAATCATAGCTTTGGTCTTGGTGGGTTTGAGAAGCAGTTTATGGTTTATGAGCCGCTGGTGAAGCTCATATAAGTCTGACTGGAGAAGACATTGAGTGTTAGTGTGAGACTGACCTGATCGGTAAATGACCATGCCATCAGCAAAGAGGATAAGTGGGAGATGGGAGAGGCCACACGAATGTTTGTTAATGAACTGGAGAAGAGGGTGGGATGGATCCTTGTGGTACATCTTTGGTAATAGCTGCAGATTCTGATTGGGAGGTTCATATTTTAAATCTGAAGTGTCTCTCAGTGAGGAAGTTTTTAAACCAGGGAGTGGCATCTGGAATTTATTCATTTTACATTTGTTTACCGGGTAAGTGCAACTGGGTAGAGCCCATTTTCAGCCAAGACCCAGGGAGAAAAGCTCCAAAAAAAGTGACAGTACATACATTACTAACAGTAAATATAGCATGAAAAACAATATATACAACATAAGTTACAATAGATACAGCAAGTCTAATACTAGATACAACATCAGATATGGAACTTAACATAGCGATATTATTCACATAGAACCTATGAGTATTAATTTACATTTGTAAAGGGAAAATAATTCTAGATTTATCACACAATTAAGAATAAAAAGAAAAATCATAATGCAAATAAGATCACTGTCCAAGAGACAGGCTGAATAATTAATGGAGAGAGTACTTATGATAACAGGAGATCAGCCAGGGGTGTTGCATGAGCAGAGCCAAGTGTCAGATCATTTTTGAGTAGTTTTTTTCAAACTGGTGTGTATTGTCAGTGGTTCTAATATTATGGAGGAGGGAGTTCCAGGTTTCTTTTTTTTTTAAAACAAGTTTATTGTTTTTAACATACAAAATAAATATCATAACAATCTTATACAAGCAATTAAAATGTAAATAGTTATAACGTGATAAAACAACCAAAATATTTACAGAGACATCCACTACAAATCAAATCAATTGATTAAACTGTAGTCTTACTAATGAAACTAAGACTTTTTTAACAGGTTTTGTAAAGTATCCCATATAGTATAGTAAGACGTTTTTCTAGTAGTTCTTGACTTTATTGTCATTAGTTCCATATGACACACTTCAGTCATAACATTTTTAAATTCATTAAATGAAGGAGGAGTATCTGAAATCCAATTTCTGGTTATTATTTTTCTAGCCACTGCTAGAATAGACCATAATAAGGGAAGTTTAACTTTTTTAACACTTTTAGGAACAGGAGTGTTAAATAATATAAGTGATTTAGAGACAATGAAATTATCTGTGAAAAGAGCCTGCAAAAAATCATTGATTAGCATCCAATATTCCTTCAATTTTATAGTCATAAAACATATGTGCCCAATCAGCATTTATTTCTACATTACATCTCTTACATAAGTTGTCTTTATTGTTTATTTTATTCATCATTAAAGGTGTATAGAAAGATCTATGTAAAAATTTCCAAGTAAAAAGTCTCCAATTAATGGAAGAAGTAGTTTTATAAGCAGATTCCAATATATATTGTTTATCTTGTTGTTTTGGTGATTCACCATTAATGGAAATGAAATAATTCCAATAAGTATCTGAACTGTAATGAGTTTCTTCTCTAATCATTTTATGTATGTGTGAGAGCTTACCTTTATCAGAAACCCTATGTTGTAAATTTAATATCAAGTAATCAATCAGAATTGGGACAGATTCTTTAACTGTTAAAGACATTAAATCAAGTTTATTAATAAGATGTTGTCTAAAAGTCTGAATCTCTAACCAACATGTTTCTCTCAAATCAAATTCTTGCTTTAAGAAGTCTAAATTTTTACTTTATTGTCAGACAGCAACTGATACCAATACTTTAAATCATTCTCTGTGACTAGAAGAATTCTTTCAGAGGTGGATGATAAAAGAATACCTTGTGTATACATTATAGGGAATAGGATAAAATTCCATTCCTTATATTTAGGATGCATAAATATAAAATTACGATATCTAATAATAATATTTAATGGGTAACTAGCTATATATTTTGGTGTAATAGATGAAGTACAAAATTCTTTTAGTAACCATAACATGGGGTTATTTACAATAGTATTTTTATGTATTAATGATATTTTCATGAAGTGAATGCTAATTAGTTCCCAATAATCTTTCCATTTTGCAACATATGACTGATCTATTAACAAAGTAATAACTTTTATAATAGAAGAGATAGTATATAAATTAAAGTCTGGAAATGAAATGCCCCCTTGAGACCAGCTATTAGTATGTTTCTTTAATGCAATCCTAGGTCTATTAGGTGCCCATAAGAAATTTAACATTTGTGAATTCAATTTCTTAATAATTATTTTTGTAGGTGGGAGTATTATTGATTGTATTAAGTATAATATCTTAGGGAATATTATCATTTTAATAATTGTGAGTCTCTCTTCCATGGTAAAAAAACATATTGTTCCAGCTGTTGAAAAGATTTTGCATATTATGAAGACAGTTACTATAATTATTATGTATAATAGATTTAATATCTTTAGTTAATATTATACCTAAGTAAGTTATCTGACCTGAGTTGGGTATATATTTGTGAAAATCATTAGTGAGGACATTTTTTTCATGCATATATTGGTAATATTTTAGTTTTTCTTCATTAAATATCAAACCAGAGATATTTTTAAAATCTGTCATTTTATCAAATAATGACTGCATAGAAGAGTTAGTTCCTGCTGACATAATTAGAACATCATCAGCAAAAAGTTGAATTTTAGATATTGTATTTTCATCTATATCAAATCCTACTATATCAGTGCTGTTTCTAATCAAATTAGCCCAAGGATCCATTATTAAAGTAAATAATAGTGGAGAAAGTGGACACCCTTGTTTTGTACCTTTTAATATGGGTATTTTTTGTGAGACATATGTTCCTATCTTAATGTAAGCCAATGCTCCTTTATATAGATGTTCAATTAAATTCACAAATGCATCAGAGAAATTTGTACACTTCAATAAGATAAACAAGTAGTCCCAGCTTGCTGAGTCAAATGCTGAACTTATATCAAGACTAATAAGTGTTAAGTCTTTCTTTTTCCTGTTTGCATAATCAATTAGCGTTAAAGTTCTCCTTATATTATCAAAAGTATTTCTATTTATAATAAAGCCTGTCTGATCTATATCTATTATACCTGGAATGATTATCTTTAATCTGTCAGCAAAAATACTCATAAACATTTTATAGTCAACATTAAGTAATGAAATAGGTCTATATGAAGTGCATCTGGTTGGGTCTTTATTGGGTTTTAAAATTGGTGAAATAAATGTGTATTGCCAGGATGGGGAGTTGTTAACTCATTTTGAGCTGAAATGAAAACCCTATGTATTAATGAGTAAGTACTTTTAGGAAGAATTTTATAAATCTCTGGTATAATACCATCATTACCTGGTGCTTTGTTTGATTTAAGTTTGTTTATTTGTGTAATAACCTCTGTATATGAAATATTTTTATCTATTAATTTAGTCTGTTGTTTATTAAGTTTTTGTTCATGTTTGTAGTTATAAATTTCTTTATTTTATCTTTAGAATCCATATTAATGTTATTGTGGTTAATTTTATGAAAGTGATTTCTAAATTCATCTAATATTTCTGGTAAACTAGAAACATTCTTCTTTTTCCCTGGAGAGAAAATTTCTTTGATATGATTTTGTTTATTCAGCCTTTTTGTTTTATTTTTAAGTCTATGTAAGTATTTGACTCTTATTGAGTAAGACAAAAACTTATATTTCTCTAATGTTATTTTGACTTTATGGCTTAAAATTTCTTTGTATTTCTCATTTAATTTGTTTATTTCCTCAATGACTTTTTTGTCCATAATATTTTCTTTATTATTATGTTTATATGAGTCTAATTTGCTTTGAATATCTAGTAATTCCTTGTCCCAAGATTTCCTTTTATTATTATACCATCTGATACTTTGTCCGTATAAATATGATTTTAGAGCATCCCAAATGTAAATAACAGAGACATCAGGTGTAGTGTTTAAGTCTAAGTAATGTTGCACCTCTGTAAGTATATAATCTTTATAGTCCTTTAGTTGAGTTAAGTATGCTAGTATTCTTTTGATCTGAACATTATAAGTACTCTTTACCATAAATTCAAAGACAATTGAATTATGATCTGATATAGGACATGAAATGATTTTGGAATTAATTAAGTCTGTTACTATTTGGTTAGAAATAAAGACTCTATCTATTCTTGAATAAGTTTTATATCTGTTAGAAAAAAAAGTGTATGGTAATGATTTAGAATCTATCTGATTATTAATATCATTCAAATGATATAAATTAATAAAATCCTTTAAATGTTTTGCATTAGATGTAATTTTCCTTTTTCCTATAGTAGTAGTATCTTTTTCATGCAGGATACAATTAAAATCACCTGCTAAAATAATATCTCCTATAGAAAATGATATAATCTTATTGAGATGGTGTTTCACTGTATTAATGCCAATTTCTGGTATCCAATATACATTGATTAATATATATATTTTCCCATTAATCTGTATTGTAACCATACAGAACATTCCTTTATCATCTTTATAAGACTTAATAGTTTTAGGTATGGGCATATTTTTGTTCCATAAGATAGCCACTCCTCTTTTTTTCTGTGTGTGTTCTGAGCTAACCAAGACTGTATATTTATTAGTGGCTAATTTATCTATATCCTTTTTCAGGAGATGTGTTTCTTGAAGGAATATTAAATTGTCTCTATGCAAATTAATATATCTCATTAAACTTGCCCTTTTACATGGGTTATTCAATCTTTTGTTTAAAGAAATTCCTTTTAGAGATACCATTTAACTTTTATAAACATATAAAACATATAATCAGAATAACAATTAGTAAAATAAGTATTACTATGTCTCCTCCTTTAGGTGTTCCATTAATTATAGCTGTATTTAATGAAAATCTTATGGAATGTTGTGTAATTTTCACTTTTATTTGTAGTGACAATGAGTTTATAAAATGTGATGTGGATGTCAAAACTATATGCACACAACAATAATCAGGTGAAAATAATGTTTGGATTAAACATTGCACCCAGCCTGGAGTTGAAAACTCCAACTTCGAGTAGCAAATACCACTCAAGTTATCCCCCTATCCTAAGCAGCAGTACTTCAGCTGCCACCAAATTAATTCGATACTAACTATTAGTAACTAAAGCTAACCTCATTTAATTTGATTATCTACTATAACAAGGCTAAACAATTTATATAACAGCTACATATAAACATATAAAACATTTAGAAACAACTAATATTGCTATGTACATCTATTCTATATAATAAACTCATAATCAAAATAGCATTCTAACAATCTTGATAATGGGAGCAAAGAAGAGAGAGAGAGAGAGAGAGAAAAAAGGGAATATCTATATGGTAGTTTAATAAAAGTTTGTAAGAATAAGTTCTTATTATATGTTTATGCTCATTTGAATTTAATAACATTTATTATCTTAGGCTATTATGACTCAGACATTACTTATATTAGGGTATTCCCACTTTCTGCCATAGTAATACAGTTAAAAGCTTTAAAACTTTAAATTACTTGCACCAAAAGCTTCCTTCTCATATTTATTATTGCCAATTAAATAAAATAAGTATCCTCATGCATAAGTTAAAAGAACATACTGCACAGCAATATTGATTCCTAGTTATACATAAATCATTGTGATGAAAGCCATCTGTATTTTATATATCTGAACTGCAGCTTTAAAATATGTCACATGACAATTTCTTCTGAAATATAATCATGATGATACATATACTTGTCTGTTAGTCAAGGCAAATGATTTATAACATTACATATCTTTAAATCATAAGCATCTATATACATTAAAGTGCAGCAGTCATATAAGCTTTCAAAAACAAGTGTACATGTGTTTTACCTTCTATGCCTTCTAAAATATCTCATTTGTTTACTATGGCATATTAAGTCATTTAAAATCATTATAACTTTTATATTTTATAAGTTACATCTTAAATAAGTAAGTTATTATAAAGAAAAACTCACATTTAGATGTCATAAAGTTTGTTTTTCATCACAAAATCGCATTTACAGCAGTTCTACTTCCTGAAACAGTTTACTTCTTGAATTTGCGATGTGTCAGTGTGAAATCAGGGGTCAAAGTTCAAAATGGCTGCTTTCAGCTTCTCTGCGTGTATTCTGAGTGTTGAAGCTTTTAAAACGACTCGAGGACACTATTCACGAGGAAACCCACATCCCAGATTGTCTCCCATAACATTCTGGCGGGAATTTTAACAAAAGCAAGTGACTGACATTCATTTTGTAATACAAATGGATCTAAACAGTGCAAAACCTTCTGGAAGCACTTTACAAGTCATTACAGTCTCTATGACAGTGAAACCAAGCCTACAGTTGTTTAACATAAACACAACTTATTTTTATATGCCCCATTTCATTTTCTCATTCAGATCTTATTACATACACATATCAGTATTATCAGAAGCATATAACTTTATAAATAAGAGAGAGAGAAAAAAAAAGGACCTACAAGAGTATCTACAAAGATATTTTACTTGCTGTTTGTTTTAATAAAGTAGAACATGAGACATATTACTTTCAACTACTTTAGTTCTAGTTAACTGCAATTATATCATGACATATTATTTGAAATCATGTATTAAGCAATTAAGTCATGGTATAATATTTAGCAACAGTATTTAAACAGCATAAATAATTTTAAAGAAATAATAAATTATTTTCCCCTTATTTCATATTTTTCATCAAACCTCTCTCCCTGCCCTCCCCCACCCTTCATTAAATGTTTAGTTTAAAGAGAATGCCATTATTTAAAACAAGAAGAGAAAGAAATGTATCAAATTACTAACCTTAGGTCTCTTTATCACAAAGAGAAACAAGTTGATTCATATCAGGTTATGTGTTCCTCAGAAAGTTTGATTATTTATAAAACAAAATCAGTTCTTTGCACACAAAAAAATAACTTTGAATAAATCCTTAAGATATTTGTGGCTTTCTTGAAAATGTAGTAACTGTAATAAATGAGTTCAAAGAGATATAGAACATGTCATTTGTTTTTTAGTCTTTTTTGCTTCTCTGAAGTCTTCCAAGAAGTTTCTGTTGCCATCCTCTTTAGCGAAGGACTTGCCCATTCCATATCTTCTATTTTATCTAATATTTTATTTTTTTTGATATACAGCAAAGCAGAGTCCAAGTCTTCAAAAATTCTAGGGCCATCCGGTAAAAAGATTTTTAGTTTGGAAGGAAATAAAAGATGAGTTTTGAACTGTGCTTTCTTAAGCTCTCTTATTAATGGCAAAAAACTTTTCTTTTTGTTATTACCAAGGAAGAATAGTCATTGTCAAAATGCACAGTTGCCTCATTAATTTTATAGGTGCTTTAGCCCATGCAGATTTTAATACCATCTCCTTGTCATAAGATGATAAAAATCTTACAATAACTGATCTAGGATACTTTTTATTTATATTAGAATTAGTTAAAGACCTATGGGCTCTTTCAATACCAAAAGAAAATGCTTCTGACAGATCTAAAGTTTTGGGAAGCCAAGTATTTAAAAAGGAAGTAATGTTGTTACCTTCTATATTTTCTGGCAGTCCAAAAATCCTTATATTATTGCGTCTGGATCTGTTTTCCAAGTCATCTAGTTTGGATTGAAGGTGTGTGTTCTGTTTCAATAAAAATTCAATGTTAATTTCTTCTTCCTGAATTCTGTTGTCCATATCATTAAGAGTCTCTTCTATACCTGTAATCTGAGCTTTCTGGTGTTGTAAATCTTGATGTAACAAATCCATTTGTTTTGTGTTTTTTTCTATAAAGTTATCAGTTTTAACATCCAGTCTGTCCATTTTAGATGTTAGTTGCCGAATAGTTGATAGTAAAGACTGAAGCTCTTTCTTGATGCTGGAATCCTGACTGTTAGCCTTACTGGAACTCATTCTGAACAGAGGTGATGAAAGAGAAATTTCCAAGAAGATTTCTGACAGGAAAATTATTTAAATTTTCTTTCTTTTTTAGATATTATTCAAGATACTGATATTCCAAACGTTTTTAGAAAGAAAATTATTACATTAGTTGAATTTTAAAGTAATTATTTCCTGTCAGTGTAGTTATGTTGGTGGAGCTGCAGAAATCTGCTGCTATCCTGTGTTCATCCTTCCTGATTTCCAGGTTTCTGAGATATAGGGAGAGTAGTGTTTGAGTGTTAGATAAAGGCTGTAGTAAGCTTTGGAGAGCTGGAGTTTTTTCGGGGTTATAGACTAGTCTGTGGGCCATGATTAACTGGTTGCATGCAAGCTGAGGTAGTTCAAGCCAGAAGAGTTTTTTTGAGGGCTAGACAGTGATGTGATCTGTGTAATGATCCAGTAGCAAATTTAGCTATTTTGTTATACCATGTATTCAGTCTATCTAAATCTGTTTTTTTTTGAGTTTGATAAGAATGGGTAAAGCATATAACAGAGTTGCTAGTAGGTGGGTTCTGGCTATGGCAGCTCTTGAGTTTGTTAAAAATGTTTTGGTGTCTGTAAAGGGTGCCCTTTTTTGTGGACTTTTTAAATTGTTTGCGATATATGCAAGTCAGATCTTAGCTTATCATCTATAGTGACTTCTAGTAGTTTGGTGGATGATTCAGGTGTAATTATTGTGTTGTTATTAGCTGTGATGTGGAACTGTGGAGTGGGGGTCTAGTGGTCTGTTAGGTTAAAAGATCATAAGTAAGCTGGGAGTAAGTCAGCCATGTTTCAATTTCTGTAAAGGCCTGTTGTGTTTTGTCCTGAAGTTGTTGCATGGTAGGGGCTGCACGTATTAATGCTGAATCATCTGCATATCAGATAATGGTGGCAAGTGAGGTGGCTGAGTTGAGGTTATTAGTGAAAATACTGAAGAGAAGAGAGCCAAGTATGGATCCCTGTGGGACCCCAAGGGTAACAGGGAGAAGTGTGGAGAGGTCTTATTGCCACTTAACTGCCTGTTGACAACCTGTTAAGTAACTATGGAACCATGAGCACATGAAGGGTGTATCTTTAGGTCTGAGAGAGCAGTTAGAAGTTTGTTGTGGGAGACTGTGTCAAAGACTTTAGACATATCCAAGAAAACTGATGAGACTGTTTCCCTCATTCCTGTATTGGCTTATGGTGTTGGTAAAGCTAAGTAGAGCAGTGGTTGTACTATGGGACGGTCTAAATCCATGTTGGGAGATGGAAAGTAAGTTATTGGATGTGAGATATCTCATACGTTGGGAATGTATACATTTCTCCAGGAGTTTTGAAATTGGGGATAGGATAGCTATGGGGCGATAATTAGTTAGTTCAGTTGATTTACCACCTTTATGCAGGGGGGTAATATAAGACATTGTCCAGATGGTAGTGACATAGTTTTCAGACATCAAGCATTTAATCAGTATTGATATGGGATATGATATAACCTCAGCTGCAACTATGTTGGTAAGTTATCAACTGCAGTTGTAGTTGGTTTAAATTTTTTAGGAGTTTTTCTATGTTTTTTAGGGAATGGGTTGAAATGAGAAGGAAGTATTGTTATTTAGATTGTTAGTTGTTTGTAGGTTATTTGGGTTATCTCTCATTAATGCAAGAATGCTCTCTGTAAAGTACTGTTCAGCGGTGGTTTCAGAGTTATTTGGTAAGGTGGGGGAGGGTGTGAGGTTTGTCTGGGATTGAGTGCATTTTTGATTGTAGCTGTGATGCCCCTGCACTGGCCCAGTAACCAAGGAGCCTCAATCCTCACCACTGGCAACAGCTAGCAGACATACACATTGGGAGGATGACAAGTACACACACAGTAAAGTACAATTTCCCTTAAGAGCACACAGAGATCATAGTCAGTCTGGGGTTAGTTTCTGCCTCTTTCTCCAGATCCCCAATAAGATTCCCCATTGGCACAGCTATAGAGTGGAGGTCTCAGCTGAGTGGTCAAGCCAAAACCATCAGCACTCTCTGGGAAAGACTGGCACAGGTTTACTAGCTATTCTCCCTTCTGCCCAGACTATAAGGTAGTTATCACTGCCACTAACTCTTATTAGCTACTCTAGGCCCTTAAAAAAGGGTGTCCAATCCTACTGTGCAGTGTTACTAATAATCCAAATGGTAGTTTTGACCAAGTGCCAGGCTATTAGGAGTGGCCTGTACAGTGTCAGCAAATACATATGCAAGTACCCTAACAGCTTAAATATGTCTCACAAATATCAGCCACAAAGATGGGTTTAAATATATTTAATAATAAATAATAAAAGAAGACAATACTCAGAAAACAAACACAGTTACTTCAGTGTTCAAAATCACAGGAAATATTTCAAAACAACATTGCAGAACAGTCTCAAATAAATGCAGAAAACATCTAAACTAATCTTTACTATATTCATATCTATAGCTAAAAGAGATGCTATGCTCTAAATCTTACTTACAGCCAGGCAAGTGCAAATGATGATGATGAGTGGATGTTCTTGCTAGGTCCAAGACAAAATACAAAATGCACAGTGTTTCTCTGAGAGAGTTCTTAAATTAATATAAAACATTACTGCTGGGCCAGCTTGGACGACATCACTCTTTGTCACCTGACTTCAGTTCCTAGGGTAAACAGACACTTAATGGAATTTAACATCTCTGTGTGAGAAATACATATCTCTTAGATCTTTGCATATCTTGAAAGCTATAAAACAATAAAACACTTTTATATTTGAAACCTAGTAATTACTTCTCTCCAAGACAATACAAAAAAACCTTCTAGCTCTAGACATTGTGTCTGCTACTGAACTGAAACTGAGAGATAACATTTTTTGTTTATGGCCCAGCTATAAAGTAACTTAGCTTCAATTATTCTTAAGTTTTACAAGTTAATCTTCTATGTTCCAGCAGGGTATGCTTTAATTACATTCTTGAAGCTCAGTACATAACATACAGTTCTGTATAAATCATATCAATATTTACAAATGAAATAGAATTATTTACAAAATTTCAGATAGCTGAGCTGGCAGCATGATATTTCTTCCCCCAAAAAAACTCAAGCTAGTTTTTCAAGTGACATTTGAGAAACATTGCTTGAGAGGATTGAGCCTATCTGGAAATACCTTACCTCATTCCCTGTCTTGAGAGCCCATCTGTGTTGGCATTGCAAACCCCACTGTGGTACTACACTGTCATATCATATGTTTGCAACCCTAGGCTCCACCTTAGTAACTTGGCATTTTGCTGGCTGGCTCGATGTAGCCATGTTAAGGGATTGTGGTCTGTAACTGAAGTGAATTTCCTTCCATACAGATAAAGCTGAAGTTTCTGCAGTGTTCACACTATGGTAGGTATTCCTTTTCTACAGCTGCATAGCATTCCTCCCTGGGTTGGAGCCTACGACTGATATAGACCACTGGGTGCTCTTCTCCCACTGAGGAAACCTAAGTACAGCCCCCACCCCATGGTTTGAAGCATCCACCTGCACAACAAATTATTTGCTGTGATCTGGACTGGTTAACACAGGGGGTCCTCCCAAAGCTCCTTCAAGCTTCTGGAATGCCTGCCTGCTCACATGCTGGGGTCCACAATACCTTATTTGGCTTGTTTTTCCTTGTCAGGTCTGTGAGTGGAGCAGCAATGGTACTATAATTGGGGACAAACTTTCTGTAGTACCCTGCTATCCCTAAGAATGTCCTCACCTGTGTTTTGGTAACAGGGTCAGGCCATGCCTGAATGGCTTCCACTTTGGCAGGTTCTGGCCTGATCTTACCAGTCCCCACTCTATGTCTCAGATAGGAGACCTCTGCCATACCCAGCTGACATTTGCTGGGTTTAATGGTCAACCCTGTCCTCTGTAGTCTGCCTAGCACCTCCCTGACATGCTGAAGGTGCTCTTGCCAGGAATGGCTGTAGATGGCAATATCATTTAAGTAAGCAAGGGCAAAATCTCCTGTTCCTGCTAAGATACAATCTGCTAGCCTCTGGAAAGTTGTTCAGGCATTTTTCATCCCAAATGGCATCTTTGTGAACTCATACAAGACAAAAGGAGTCACAAAGGCTGGCCTCTCTCTAGCACTGGGAGTGAAGGGCACCTGCCAGTAACCCTTGGTAAGATCAATAGTGGTAAGATAATTAGCCCCACAAAGCTGCTCTAGAGGTTCATCTATCCTACACATGGGGTAGGCATCTGACTCTGTGTGACTATTTAATTTCCTGTAGTCCACACAGAACCTGGTGCTTCCATCCTTCTTTACTACCAGTACCACTGGGGAGGCTCAGGGACTGCTGGACTGCTGAATTACCCCTAGTTCCAACATTTGCTGTATCTCCTCCATCAGAGTCTGTTTGACTCTCTCAGGCACCCTATAGGGGCCTGCTTAATAGGCCTTTGGGGTCCTGTATCCACATGGTGCTGCACCAGGTGGGTGCACCCTGGTTTCCCAGTGAACAGGTTCCCAAACTCCTGTAACACTGCTAGGATTTCTCAAACCTGGGTAGGGGATAGCTGCTGAGATGTAGGTGTCAGTTCAAGCCTCACTGAGATCAGTCACCAGATCCTCCTGAGACTCTTGCTGACATCCACTGCAAATACTTAGCACAAGGGCATCCCTATCATGGTATGATTTCATCATGTTAACATTGTACAGTTTGTGCCCCTGCCTCCCACCTAGCAGTTCTACCATGTAGTTAACATCACTGACTTTTCTTACCACCTTGTAGGGTCCCTCCCTAGCTGCCTGCAGCTTGTTGTGTCTGACAGGATTGAGAACCATTACCTCCTGCCTACAGCATAGTCTCTAGCTCGAGTATTCCTGTAATGCCAGACCTTTTTCTGCTGTTGGGCTTCTGCCAGGTTCTCCTGGGCCAAGCCCTTGAGTTCCCTGAGCCTTGTCCTGAGGTTTAGGACATATGCCACAATGGACTCCATGTGGGATTTGCACTTACCCTCCCACTCATCTTGAATCAAATCTAGAGGTCCCCTCATCCTATGCCCATACAGCAATTCAAAAGGTGAAAAACCTGTAGATTCCTGGGGAGCCTCTCTGTAAGCAAACAACAGATGGGGCAAATATTTGTCCCACTCCCTTTTAAACTGGTTGCAAATGCTGTAGCATGGATTGAGTGTAGAGTTTAACCTCTAGGGGGTGGTCTTTAGGTGCTTCACCCCACAGTACTTCCACAGACAAGCCAGCAGGTCTGACATGAAATTGGCACCTCTGTCAGTCAGTATTTCTTTTGGAAAACCTACCCTGCTGAAAATCTCTAACAAAGCATTTGCCACCTTCTCTGCATCAATGGAGGACAGCGCCACCACTTCAGGGTATCTGGTAGAATAATCTACTACCATTAGGATATACTTTTTCCCTGTGGAACTTGGGGTACTCAGAGGCCCCACAATATCCATAGCTACCCTCTGAAATGGCTCCTCAATCACGGGCAAAGGCATCAAAGGAGCTATCACCTTGTCTCTTGCCTTGCTGACCTTTTGGCACTGCTCACAGGTCCTGCAGTACCCTGTTACATCTCTAGAAATCCCAGGCCAATAAAAGTTCTGCATAATACATCTCTTTGCACATTTTATGCCCATATGACTAGAAGTACCAGACGGTAGGCTCTAGGCACTACCAACGGCTGCACCCTCTCACCTTCTAGCCCTCCCTCAGGGATCCACTCTCTATACAGTAACCCTTTGTCCCAGTATACAGATTCCCCTTTCCCTTGAGAGTCAGGTGCCTCACTAGCTACCTCCCTCAGGCCTTGTAATGTAGGGTCTGATAGATGAGCCTGTCTTAACTCTCTCTTTGTAACTCTTCCCAGCTCACCTTCCACAGAAAGTCTGGTATTCTCTGACAGCGGTGCCTCACTGTCAGCCTGGGTACTACTACTACTCACCTTTGCCCTTGCAGTCACTCTGTCCATGGGGAGCATCAGTACCTACAAGCAGCTATGGTTCACCTTCACTCTCACTTTTACAAGGTAGCTCCCTCCCTGAAGTAACCACCTCACCAGTCCTGGCTGCAAGTGTGCGGTCTGTCTGGGTCTCCCTAGGCTACCAGAGCCACATGGTTGTCTGCAAGCCTGACTGCATGTAACTGCATGCACACAGGGTACTGCATTATCAAAATCATTCCCTATCAGGACATCTGCAGGGATATCCTCAAACACATCTACTTGCAGGCTACCTTTTCCACCCTCCCAGTCAAGGTGAACCCTAGCCAAAGGTATATGGAATGGGATCCCTCCTAAAGCTCTGACTGGAGTAGACTGCCTAAGCAAGTAGTGCTCCTCTGTAACCATTGCAGGCTTCACAATGGTTAGGTCAGAGGCTGTGTCTCGCTTAGCAGTAGGCTTTTTTCTATCTACTAAGATAGGATATAACCTCTTGTGGTAGTATGACTTACTGCTGGCATTTTGTCATACTCACTTACTGGCTCTCCCACCTTTTGTTCCCTACCTTACCTCCATTGACATCTATATGCTACATGGTCCCACTGGTTGCATTTAAAACATTCAACCCTTGGTCCTGGACATGTACCTGGACTACTGGCTTCCCCTGCTACTGGCAGACTCTGGTAGGGCAGTCTGGGCTGCCTACCATGGGTTCCCTTAGACCCATGAGCACCACTGGGTATCCCTTTCCTGTGCAGTGATGCCCTCCTAGCTAGATATATGTCTCTCTTCTTCCCCAACTCATCTGCAGTATTGCATTGTCTATCAACTAACCAGATTCTCATGTCTTCAGGCAAAGTGCTAAGGGCTTGTTCCCTCACCAAAAGGTCTGCAGCCCTTCAAAAGTCGTGACTTGACATCCACTCACCCACCTATGAAAATAAGTGCTTAGTTCAGCAATATATTCACACACACTTTCATCTGCCTTGCGTCTATGCTCACAAACATTTTTTCTATAAGCTTCAGGTGTTAACTTAAAACATTCTGAGACAGTTCTTTACAACATTATAATTTAAACAGTCAGTATCAGATACTTTAGAAATAGCAGTTAAAACTTTACCATGGAGTAAGGGGGTCAGGAACTGTACCCAGAGCCATTGGTCCACATTATACTGTTTACATACCCTTTCAAACATATGAATGAAACTATCAAAATTATACCTCTCTGTAAATTGTGGAAGAAATTTACTGACCTTTGTTGCTTCTGGGGTTCAGTTATTCCCTTCCCCATTACCTCCATTACTCTGGCAAAGAGTCAGCATCTCCTTTTCATGTTGCCTCTGCCTCTCACTCTCCTCAGCTTCCAGGCATTACAATTTCTTATTTTCCTCATCCTCAAGAAGTTCCAGTCCCTCTGCTGCTTCTATTTTTAATGCTTGGCCTCCAGCTTAAGTCTCTTTAACTGCAAACAGATTTTTAAGTCCTCTTTGGAAAGGTTCAGCTGTCCATTTTCTAAGAGTTGTACATCTCCAAGGCCAGTTTGATTGTCCTTCTGGTTGCTATTTTGCGATGCAGCTGTGACTAAAGCTGCAGTCATGTTTGCTTTAGTCAGGGTGGCATGCACCAGTCTTTAGCCTGGCACATATCAGCCAACTAGCTCCTTCTCAGCTTGCCATACTCCTCTGCTGACAAGCTTGGCTGTTCTCCCTGACTAACTAAGCTAACAAAAAATAAAACAATTGTGGTATGAACTCTGAATGTTCACTGCGTGGCTGATTGAGACTACAAACACCTTCAGTGACCACTGTATACATGCTACAGGAATTCAATATCCACACCACTACAAGCCAATTAATATGTAATGTGGCTAACCCACTGCCAACTAATTAATATGTGATGTGGATATCCCACCATTGTCCACCAATTAATAAGTGACACCCCTGCAATGGCCCAGTAATGAAGGAGCCTCAATCCTCACCACTGGCAACAGCTAGGGGATGTACAGATTGAGAGGATGACAAGTACACCCGCAGTAATGTACAATTTCCCTTGACAGCACACAGAGATCTCAGTCAGTCTGGGGATGATTTTTGCTTCTTTCTCCAGATCCCCAATAAGACTCCCTACTGGCACAGCTATAGGATTGAGAGCTCAGCTGACTGGTCAAGCCAAAACCTCCAGCACCCTCTCTGTGCAGCCTGTGCTTCATGTCCCTGCCCAAGTAGCTGATATACACACATACTCTGAGATTTGATTTATATGCAAACACACACACACACACACACACACACACACACACACACACACACACACACACACACACACACACACACACACACACACACACACACACACACACACACACACACCTGGGAAAGACTGGCATAGGTTTACTAGCTATGTCTCCTTCTGCCCAGACTATAAGGTGGTTATCACTGCCACCAACCACTCTTATCAGTCACTCTAGGCCCTTATCAAAGGGTGTCCAATCCTACTGTGCAATGTTACTAATACTCCAAATGGTAGTTTTGACCAAGCGCCGGGCTATTAGCAATGGCCTGTACAGTGTCAGCAAATACATATGCAAGTACCCTAACAGCTTAAATATGTCTCACAAATATCAGCCACAAATATAGGTTTAAATATACTTAATAATAAATAATAAAAGGACAAGACAATACTCGGAAAACAAACACACTTACTTTAGAGTTCAAAATCTCAGGAAATATTCTGAAACAACATTACAGGACAGTTAGAAAACAGCTAAACTAATCTTTGCTATATCCGTATCTATATCTAAAAGAGATACTATGCCCTAAATCTTATTTACAACCAGGCAAGTGCAGATGATGATGATAACTGGATGTTCTTGCTAGGTTGAAGACAAAATACAAAATGCACAGTCTCTGAGAGAGTTCTTAAATTAATATCAAACATTACTGCTGGGCTAGCTTGGATGACATCACTCTTTGTCACCTGACGTCAGTTCCCAGGCTAGATAGAACTTAACATCTCTGTGTGAGAAATACATATCGCTCAGATCTTTGCAGATCTTGGATGTCGCAAAACAATAAAATGCTTTTACATTTTAAACGTAGTAATTACTTCTCCATTATAGTTTCTCTTCTCAACACAGATTTTTCCCTTTCTCTCCCCTGCAAATACTTTCAACCCTATCCTTTTCCTAAGACCCCTTCCTCTTTCTCTTTTTTTTTTCTTTGTCTACTCAACTCCACTACACCAATCTCTTCTACCTCAGCTTGCCAAACATGCCTTCCAAAATCCTTCATAATATCTATGTCCCATCATTACTATTTGTACTTCTCATTCCCCTATATTTTGCTACTACCTACTCTCACAAAATACCCTTTTCCCTAACACCTACACAAACCAACCCTTGTACTCATTCACAACCTTCTCTATCTACCCAATACAACAACATATCTTCCACTCTTTTTCCCCCCAAAACACTGTACCTTTTCCATCCCAAATGCCTCACCGTACCACAAACTCTCACTCTGAAAATCCTCCCTCCCTCTAACAGCCTCCTACTTCTTAAACACAAAAGACTAAGAGTTACTACCAGTAATGACCTTGTCTTATGTGGCGATATTCATCCGAACCCTGGCCCTGCCTCACCTCTAACAACTTCTCCAATCCCTTTTCTCCCTCTGGAACAACAAATAGTCCCCCTCCTACTTCCTCTACCACTTCCTCTCCTAACCCCCTTAAGCTTTTCTCTATCAATGCTCAGAGCCTAAATAACAAAATTCACCATCTTCATGCTTGGATTTGCCACAACCAACCTGACATCTTAGCCATCTCTGAAACCTGGCTAAAACCCCACATCACCGACTCTGAAATCTTACCTCCTGGGTTCCAAATCCACAGAACTGACCGATCAAATAAAAAAGGTGGAGGCTCTGCAATAATTTACTCTAACCTCCTCTCCCTGATCCCTCTACAAATTCCAACTCCTGAATTCAAAAACGCTGAACTTACAGCCAGTCTCCTTCGGCTAAATAAACATAAGAACATCTGCATTATCTCTCTTTATATATCCCCAGGTGACAACATAACAACCCTTGAAAATATTCTTTACTGGGCCTCAACTGAAATCAAATTTGAAACCTACATTCTAGGCGACGTTAACATTGATTGGAATAAAATCAACTCTCCTTCCCCCTCCAAATTCATCAACCTCTTTAACTTCACCCAAGTAATCCACTCAACCACCCGGCCTAACAAAACAAATCCCCCAGGATCTACCATTGACTGGATCCTTGTCTCTCATCCAAACAAAATAACTCTTTCAGGCACTATCCCTGACACCTTCAGTGACCATCTCCCTACTTTCATACACCGCTCCGCTAACTCTACCCAATATCTACACCACTACATCCACACTCATAATCTCAGCAACTTCAACCCCACTATCTTCTCAAACATTCTTAAACATACCAACTGGCAGACCCTAAATACACTTCCCCTAGACAAAGCTGTAGAACAGTTTAACTCTATCTTCCTAAATACCCTTAACTCCCTAGCTCCTCCAAGAAACAAACGAGTCAAAGCTAACTCTGCCCCCTGGCTATCCAAAGAAACAAAACAAGTCATGCATCAAAGGGACAAATCTTGGAAACTATACCAGAAAAATAAAATCCCTTCTTCCCTGCTCCAATACACCCAACTCCGCAACCTAGCCAAAAAACTAATCACCCAGGACAAAAAAAACTACTACTATAAACTACAGTCCAACCATAATAAGAACCCCAAACAGTTCTGGAAATCAGTTAATTCCCTTCTCCATCCAGGATCCAGGAATAACCCTTGCCCAGACCCTAGTAAAACTGACTCAGATCTAAGCTCTCTCTTCAACAAATTCTTTACAGAATCCATAGCTAATCTTACTAAATCCTTCCCTAACAATAATACATCCAACACTCTTTCCTCTGCTCCCAACAACCCCTCTAACTGTCCTCCCAGCTTCCAGCTGAAACCTGTTTCAACTATATTCATAAAAATACTCTTATCTAAACTAAAGCCATGCTCTAATGCCCCTGATAACATCCCCTCCTCTTTCCTTAAATGTGCTGCCGAAGGTATTGCTCTCCCTATCAGCATCTTAATTAACAGATCTCTAAAAGAGTCATATGTTCCTATGCTTTGGAGATCTGCCTACATTCTCCCACTTCATAAAGGAGGCAAAAACACAAATATCTCCAACTTCCACCCAATTGCCCTACTCTCACCTTTATCAAAAATACTAGAAAAATGCGTCCACCACCAACTCATGCCTTTCTTAACCCATAACCACCTCCTAACACCCACCCAACATGGTTTCCGCCCTGGACACAGCACCATTACTGCCTTACTATCCTTCTTAGAAACAGTCAATCAAGCCAGGGATTCTGGGTTAATAGTTTCCACTGTACTGCTAGATCTGTCTAAAGCCTTTGACACCATCTCTCACAAACACCTTCTCGTTCATCTATCAAACCTTCATCTCTCCCCTGATACTCTATCCTGGTTCTCTAGCTACTTATCAGACAGATCCCAAGCTGTCGAATGGAACAACTCTACCTCCTCCTTCTTACCTACACCCACTGGCGTTCCCCAGAGGTCCATCCTTGGACCCATGCTTTTCAACATCTTCATAAATAACCTTCACTCTGCCATCCCAGACACAACAGTCATCCAATACGCAGATGATTCTACCTTAGTCTGCACCGCCTACAACATTCGAACTACTGACAAAACCCAAATAGCTTTTTCCACTACAGAGAACTGGATGCACCAAAATCATCTCTCTCTCAACTCTAATAAATCTAAAATTCTTCTCTTCGCTCCCTCCAGGGCTTGCACATTTGATAAAACAGCATTCAAAATCATAAGCCAAACCATGTCATCCATAGAGGTGGTCCCATCTGCAAAACTCCTTGGCATCACTATAGACGAGCACCTCAGATTTGATAGCCACATACAACAAAACATAAAGAAAACCCACCAAAAGCTAGGTATGCTCTATAAGAACAACTGCTTTCTCTCCAACTCCGCTAGGCATTCCTTAGCAATTACCTATCTTCTACCATCTCTACTATATGGGGCCCCTCTCCTTACTAACCTGTCTTCTTCCATCTCCACTAAACTCAAAATATGCTATAATAAAATCTCTAAATTTGCTACCAAATCTAAAACCTCTTCTCATCATTGTCTTTCCCTACAAACTCTGAACTGGCTAGAACTCCCTAACTACCTAGAATACCTCCAACTAACCACTGCTCACAAATTAATATTCTACCCTGATAAATGCCCAGCCCTAGAAAACATCCTTCCGCCATACACCCCAAACAGATCTCTAAGATCTGAACACCAAAATTTAATCGCCATCCACAAACCCAATCGCCCTGCTGGCCAACTCCTTCTCTCCTACTCTCTTGGCAGGAAATGGAACTCTCTCCCTTCTTCTCTTAGAACAACATCTAACACTGAAGCCTTCAAAACCCAACTTTTCTCTTACTTGTCCACTAAACATAAGTGTACCTGCTTACATCCTACATAAATCTAAATAATTTCCCCTTGAACCCTCTATATCCTTTCTCTCTACTCTACCCTGATACTTTTTTTTCTTCTCTTTTCTCTCCCGATCACTGCTTGATCAAACCTTAATCTACTCTCAGATTATGTACTTTCTCACTCTCTCTACTCCTCATATGTAAATATTGTAAATAGCATGTAACCTTAGACCTTCTTCTCATACAGTTTAACCTGCTACTTGAAGAAAACTACTAAATCTATTATCTACCTTCCTGAATGATGTTTTTTGAAGTATACTGCATGTATTTGCTTTTTTTACTAACTGTATCAATGTAATGTAATTTCAAATGTACATATTTTATTACTATCTTTTACACCATGTAACTTAGATTAATTTGCTTTGCTTTTGGAGCTTTTCTCTCCAGGCCTCCACTGAAAATGGGTACGTTCTGGCCCAGTGGACTTCCCCGGTAATCAAACTGGAAATAAATAAATAAATAAAAATAAATATTGTGTAGGGGATATAAAACAGTTATAGAAAAATGATGCAACCACCGAGAATGGGATAAATAGTAGAGATTTACTTTATAAAGTCGGTCTTCCTGAAGAGTAGTAGTTTCTCCATTTTTGTTTATCTGTTGCTTTATTATTTAGAGGTGGTGTTAATAGAATTTTTTCTCTGTAATAAAGGAACCAAGATGAATTAATTGAAGAGGAATATATTGTATAGAGAGTAGGAGGAGAGTGGTCAGAAATAAAAATCAAACATAATAGTATACATCTTTAAATATTTTATGTGCCAATGGCAATAGAAACAGGACATATTTTATTGGGAAAGATTTTGTTCTATAAATATGAGGAGCTATTGCAGTTAAATCAAGGAACTGAAAATAGATTTGAAAAGCAAACAATGTTTGATGTGAATACCAGGAAAGTTATGCTGTGGAAGGAAGAGGGGTAAGAATACAAAGTAAAAGGAAGGGATTATATTTAGATGTGTAGGCTTTTGCTATCCCTTTTTAAGGTTTTCACTATCTTTATGGACAAGGAGACCATCAAGAAGTTAACCATTTGCAGTACTGTTGGGAAATTAACAGAGATGCCTGTTAAGTAGATTTCTCCATATGTACCAGGTGAAATTTTGCATTCACCTATCTAAGTCATCTAGTCTAGAGACTACTTTTAAAAAATGCCAGGGAATTAGTTTGCTTGATTTAGGGAGACTGGAAAAGTTTTGCATAGCTCCAGGAGTTGAACAGTGGTACAGCAGTTAACACTTCTGCTTCACAGTACTTGGTTCATCAGTTTGGTTTTTGGCTGGGGTACCCCCTGTGTGGAGTCCACAGGCCCATCCCGGTTTTGTGTGGGTTTTCTTTGGATGCTCTGATTTTATCCCACATTTACAAAGAATAAAAACTACAAGATAAACCTAGCTAAGCCAGAGTTAATCCTGTGTGATACCTTAAGCCTCTTGTAATAGAGGCTCATGGGATATATGCAAATGAACACCTAAGGACATTAAGTGTTTCAACTATGTGGCTTCTGAATGTCCATGACTTTTTACCTTTTTTTAAGTCTTTAGGGACACATTCAGGCCAATAAAACCAAACCCTACTAGCTGTGGTTATTCATGTTTCAACCTTCTTATGACCTCATCAGCAAAGCATAAGTGGACTGTTTGACTATACTTTAGAAACACGGGGTCTTTACACCCAGCTAATGTCCATAACCATTAAGATGTTTGCAAAATATCCCAAGTAACATCCAAACCAAAGAGTAAAAAGGTTACACAGACAAACCAATTAGTAAAAACTACAAGAAAAACCTAGCCAAGCTAGAGTTTTCACTGTGTGTTACCTTAAACCTCCTGTAATAGAGGCCCATGGGATGTATGCAAACAACCCCTTATGGACATCAAGGGTTTCAGCTATATGGCTTCTGAATGCCCATGACTTTTCACTTTTTACTTTTTCTTTTTTCAGTCTTTGTGGACACATTCTGGGCAATAAAGCCAAACCCCACTGCTGAAACATGCATATCCACGTGATATCCTTAAAGGGTCATTTGCATATATCCCATGGGCCTCTATTACAGGAGGTTTAAGGTATCACACAGTGAAAAGTCTAGTGTGGCTAAGTTTTTCTTGTAGATTTTACTAATTGGTTTGCCTGTGTGACATTTTTACTTTTTGGTTTGGACATTACAAAGGATGTGTTGTATATTCAACATTCCTTCGACTTAACCATATGTATACATCCTGAGTATGTGCTTCCTGTTGTGAGCTGGTGTCCTGTTAGGATTAATTCCTCAGCTTTGTGCCCAGTGAGTGCTGGGATAGGTTTTGACCCCTGACTGACCTTGAATTAGATTAAGTGGGGAATCAGAGAATGAATGCATCAATAAAGGAGCTTTCTGGCTCCAGGATGACAGTATCTAGGTAAGGATATTTAGGATGTAATAAAGAAGAGGGTGAAGAGAATCAGATATGAATTGTGGATGTGAGATTTTTATAGGAAATTGGTACATAAAATCATAAACTTCCAGATTAAATGAAGTATGCAGCTTTACAAGCAAAACTGTATCCATTAATGGGTCACTGAGAGGAAGAAACTGTGGACTGGAAAGATAAAGGGGTTTTGAAAGGAAGCAGATAAGGAATTAGGATGCGTCTGTATAGGAAACATACCATTAGTTAAGTTATATAGTTGCTTATGTGAGGGTGAGCCAAGGAGAAGTGGATAATATAAAGTAATTTTTATTTTTGTTGTTATACCACAAAAAAGGACTCTGCAGCAACCTTTAGAAGAATTTAATCCACTGAAATGCAATTATATCCACAGATACAAAATATACAAATACTGGTCCTCTAATCTCTAGCGCCTCGGCAAATAGCCTTTACAGAGTAAATTATTCCTCACACTAACATTCACCTCTCATTTTATAAAACTTCAACCCCTCCTAAGTTAATTACATTCAATTATTCAATCAAACCAATTTTAAAAAAATAAAATGTATAAAACACTATAAATTTACTAAACTAAAGTTGCTAAAGCAAACTCTTCCAAGAACAGTCATAATTCAAACCATGTGGTTTAAGCGTATTAAATTTTAATATAAAATATAATTCTTTTTTCCTTAATATTTGTTTTATACATTTATCATTTAAATATTTTGTATTTTCAATACTATCTAACACTGTAACCCTCAGGGCCTCTGTATTACCTCCATGATATTTTTGAAAATGCCCAGCCAACGGGCTGGTTTCCTTATTTTTCATAATATCCCTGACATGTTCCTTAATTCTACAAGCTAAGGTTCTTTTTGTCTCCCCCACGTAAAACTTTTTACATGGGCATTCAATTCCATAAACAACTGCTGTAGAATTGCAGTTGTATATTCCCTTCGTAGTAACTGGAATGCCATTAATTTTATCAAATTGTTGTACAATAAACCTGCAGATAGTACATTTGCCACATCTTTTAGTTCCCTGATACATAGCTTGTGTATACAATGATATATTGGCCATTTTAAACCGACTATGTACCAAAAAATCTTGTATATTTCTCCCCTTTTGTACGAAAAACTAATATTTTTTTCGAACAAATAATCCACTTCTTTTTTTAGTAAATTCCAACTATGTATCACATGTTCCTTAATACAGTCTGTTAGTACAGAAAAAGTAGACACAAAGTACACAACATCTTTAAGCTCTTGGGGTATCTTCCATGTTCCCCCTTTATTTTGTTTACCACACTTTTTAACCTTCCTCAAACTTTCCTTGAGATTGTATTCCTCATAACCCCTTACTTTAAATTTATTATAACTTTGTATGTACTCCTTTTCTTTAATAATGGGGTTACTACACAATCTGTTGACCCTATTGAACTCTGTATAAGGAATTGCTTTGATAATATGTGCTGGATGATGACTACTACCATGCAATACAGAACCAGCCCCTTGAAATTTCCTATGGATTTGATATTCTAACTTATGTTCCTTACATCCTATTAATGAAATGTCTAAATATTGCACTTTCTGTCCATTTTGCAGTCCATCAAACTTTATGCCCATGGTATTTTCCTGTATCTCCATCAAAAACTTTTGCACTTCTTGTTGTCCACCTCGACAAATAAACAGCAGATCGTCAATAAAACGATAATATCTATACACATATTTTTTGAAAAAAACATTAGTGTATATATATCTGCTCTCAAAATGCCCCATAAATACATTAGCATAACTGGGGGCAAAGGCCGCCCCCATCGCTGTGCCCTGCTTCTGCTTGTACATAGATCCATTAAATTCAAACATATTATTTAAACATATGTCAAATAATTCTAATATGTATTTAACTACATCCTCATCGCCCATAAAATACTTAATGGCTGCCTTCCCATCTTCATGCTTTATGTTGGTGTACAAGCTAACCACATCTATTACTATAAAGTGCATATTTTCCTGCCAGCATATATCCTTTACTTTCGCTATTAAATCAAAAACATCTTTAATATATGATGTTAATTTACACACAACTGGCATCAAATACATATGCAAAAACTTTGAAATATTTTCAAAATAGCCATTTGTCGCTGAAACTATCGGACGTCCTGGTGGAGGAAAAATGTTCTTTTGTATTTTCGGTATGCAGTAAAAGCATGGCATTCTAGGGGCATTAATATTAAACTTTTCTTTTATATCTTTATAAGAAAAATATTGTAGTCTATAGCCTTTGTCAATAACATGCTCATACTTCCTTTGGGCTTCATTATAATCATTAATATCTATTTTTTCATATATTTGTTCATTCTTCAAGTGTTCATAGCACATATCCAAATATTGAACCACATTTAATATAACTAATTTCCCTCCTTTATCGGAAGGTTTAAATATTATATTGTTGTCCCGGCTCAAAACATTTAAACATTCCCATTCTGTTTTAGAAAGATTGTACTTAACACTTTTTCTATTTCGTTTGAATTTTTCAAATTCCATTTCCATGTTTTGAGTTAATGATTTATGAAAATATTTGATATTATCATTACTCTGAGGTGGCATAAAAGTACTAACTGTTTTAATTATACTAGTATCAAACTCCTTATGTTCACTTGTATCCAATTCTGAGTTACACGAAAAAAATTCCTCGTCTATGTTATTAGCTAATACATCATTACTAACCCCGCAATAACTTGTTGCTGAAGAATCATTATTCGAACAATGAAATACATCCATTAAATACAATTTGCGAGTAAAGTGAAATATGTCTGCCTTTAACACATGTACCCTTGGAAAAACTGTGGGTACAAATTTTAACCCTCTGTTTAAGACATTTAAAGCACATTGCGACAAATTACAACAAGATAAATTTATCACATACTCACAATTTGATGAATTGTCATACACACAAGTACTTTTAGTCCCATTGTCCGTCCCATTTACCCTTTTTGTTTGAACGCTGCTTTCCATAACCTTCCCCATTATACCCCTGTCCATTCCAACTCCGTTTCCGACTGAAACGGTTATCCTGAAACAAATTTAATTCCTTGTGGTTCCCTGGTTTGGGAAGTGCTGGATACTCTTCACTGTCCGTTTCTGCCTCTGTGTGCGATAAACCACTTTCCGCTGAAACACGCCCTGCTCCTTCTGCTTCCGCTCCCTTCTCTGTACGTTCAAAATGCACCTGTTGTCGTCGGGCTTTAGGATTGGTCGACAGTAGAAACGCCCTCTTGTTTTCATAGTCACGCAGGTCTCTATGTAACTTACTTTTCTTACGGTCAATGAGCTCAGACTCATACACATTTAATTGTTCATTTGTCTTGAGTAAAAACTGCTGTAGTTCATCATGTTTGATTTTATTAGAAATTTCAATACACATTGTTTTTATCTCCTCCCTCAACTTGTGCTTTTTCAATACATCTCTTTCTATAAGTATTCGGACCCATTCTTTGCTACACCGATGAGCGGCTGCTAGCCATCTATCGTGAAATTGCTTTTCCTCAGAGCTGGTAAGATCAAAAGGTTAAGTTTTTCTTGTAGATTTTACTAATTGGTTTGCCTGTGTGACATTTTTACTTTTTGGTTTGGACATTACAAAGGATGTGCTGTATATTCAACATTCCTTCGACTTAACCATATGTATACATCCTGAGTATGTGCTTCCTGTTGTGAGCTGGTGTCCTGTTAGGATTAATTCCTCAGCTTTGTGCCCAGTGAGTGCTGGGATAGGTTTTGACCCCTGACTGACCTTGAATTAGATTAAGTGGGGAATCAGAGAATGAATGGATCAATAAAGGAGCTTTCTGGCTCCAGGATGACAGTATCTAGATAAGGATATTTAGGATGTAATAAAGAAGAGGATGAAGAGAATCGGATATGAATTGTAGATGTGAGATTTTTATAGGAGATTGGCACATAAAATCATAAACTTCCAGATTAAATGAAGTATGCAGCTTTACAAGCAAAACTGTATCCATTAATGGGTCACTGAGAGGAAGAAACTGTGGACTGGAAAGATAAAGGGGTTTTGAAAGGAAGCAGATAAGGAATTAGGATGCGTCTGTATAGGAAACATACCATTAGTTAAGTTATATAGTTGCTTATGTGAGGGTGAGCCAAGGAGAAGTGGATAATATAAAGTAATTTTTATTTTTGTCTGGGAACTATCGAAAACTAAGTGCGAAAATGTTATGCATAACAAGGAATAGCAAGAAGCACTTTACAGGACATTAAAATATTTATCTGTTCAATATAAAGAAGAGCAGGAGAGAGGAAATAATTGCTGATACAGATGTGTGAATGGTGTTACATGTCTTGAATTGTATTTGGCTATGTCTGATGTAATAATATTTATGATGCACATGATTTTATTGAGTTATGTGTTTTTAAATGCATTTTTATTTGTTTAATAATGAATCCTCTGGTATTTTCAGTAATTACCTTGAAATCTTTTATATGTACCTGAAGTGACACCAGTTTAGACTAATTGGACCCCTGTTTATCATTTCATCCCAATGATGTTACTTCAGAAAATGTTGTACTGCTGGCAGAATATGATTCCAAGCACCAGGTGTGAAGATAAAACTCACAGCCTTGTGGTCTTCCCACCATCAAAAAAAAAAAATACAATGCATGTGGAGCCACTGACACTTATAATTACAGTGATCCAGATGTTATTATTATATCTGACTTTTTATAGCTGGTGTGACTGTTGTTGCTATTGAATGGCCAATATGTTTCCTGCCACAAGTGCAAGCTGATGGATGCATTTTGTCAGCTCTTGCTTAATACAGTTATTTGCTAGGCCACTGACTTAAGAATATACTATAAGGGAGATACAGGGAAGGTGAAAAAATAAGGTAAGTGTGCACAACCACCAAATTAATACTAACATAACATGTCCCCTTGTTAGCCTGAACTATATTTGCTCTTGAAATCAGGGTAACTGAGGGGCACTGAGAGTCAGTCCTAATTATATCATCAATGGACATTTAGCATCATCCACATCACAGTGTCTATTGATCATTTTCTGTAAAACGAAAACATTATGTCAGCAATTATGTGTTACATTCATGAAGCAAAGTGTTTTTTTTCCGTTTTAATCTATGCTAAAACATTGTTAATTTTAAGGCATGAACTTTGCATTTTAATAAATATTTTGTAGAATATGAATGTTGGCTAGTAATGCCCCATGTGTGTTGACTAATGCTTGTTAGGTTTTAAAACATTTAGCCTGTCTCATAGAGATTCCCATGCCTTTGTACTGGTGTTCACTGCGTACCTTTTATATTTAGTAGCATGGTATTTAGGCCTGCATGTGATAGTTGATGCATTTTAATGTAAACTTTTGTGTGTGTGTGTGTGTGTGTGTGTGTGTGTGTGTGTGTGTGTGTGTGTGTGTGTGTGTGTATTTGCATGTGTGTGTGCATGTGTGCTGAGTTATATCCATATAGATACAGACATGTCATCTACATAAAAAAGAATTCAATGCATCCAACCTTTTAAGAGCCATGTGATACGTTCCCTTTTTATCTTGAATTTTTACCTTATTTCTGCAATCAAGGGTAACTCTCAAAATGCACCAGACCAACCAACGAAGACCAAGAGGCAGCATTTCAGCAGACAACAAACTAGCTGATCTACAGCTTTGAGTCTAAATTCTATGTTCAGCTTTTTACAGAACTACACTCTCATGCATAATGTATCTGCCTTGCAAGCACCCAGATCCACCAGCAGAGAGCAGCAGATGTGTTCTGTTTCACAGGCGACACTAGACTAAGAACTTTACTGTATCTCTAGTTTCTCTTGCATTTGATTTTATGCTGCTGTGCTCATTCTGTCATCTGCCTAAAGTGTTTTACTGAGCTAAGATGCTTCTGTTGTTAAATTTAAAATGAAAACAGACAGATCAGTGGGCCCAATTCCAGAATGAAAATCATTTGGATAGAGATTTCTGAAACACTTAACCTGTTATCTAAAATGCAGTAACTGGCAATTTATTTGTAGTCTGGACAGGTTACATGCTGATAAGAGCAATCTAATATTTCAAGATATGGCATGTCTAAAGTAGTAAAAATGAAGAAAATATAATCTTCAGATACGTAAGGAAAAGAAAAGGCAGGAAAGAAAAGAACAATGCTGGTCCAGCACTGAGGAAAGAAGGATGGTAAAAGGATGAAGAATCATGGAAAGAAGAAAGAATCAGATAGAAGACTTCTGTGGATACTTATGTATTCAACCATGGTAAAACAGAACAGATATGACAACTGACACCTGGGCCGTGACACAGAACTTGTTGACAGATACGGGCCATTTAACCAACCAGCCATCTTATCTAGCCTACCTGATCCAATAAGTTATAGTTACTTGCAGAGAATATCCTACGTCTTCCTACAGCCCATAAAAACTGACGCATGTTTATGTCATATATGTTTGAGCTCATCCATTTTTTTTATTCCCCAGTTTCCCTCTGGAAGGAAACTTTACATAGCCACAACCCTACCAGCAAAAGAGAAAAATAATAATAATAAGCTTCTACATAAATTTGAGCTGTCATTCTTTTGTCTTCATATTATGCATTCTCTCATATGTATATAGCTTCTTATCAGAAGTTGCTTCCTTCTAGGATGTGCTTACTGTACAAGGACAAGGAGAAGATGACTTAAGTTGTACATGTCCACAAAGGTGTCCCAAAAGTAAAATCCAAACTGTGAGAACGGCCATGGAGGCAGCCCTTAAAGAAAGAAACTGGTGACCTTAATGGGCAATAATGGATTCCAAAATACACATCAGTATGGGCATGTTTTTTGGAGTAGATCTTACAGACTAGCTTTAGTTGTTACAGTGTCTAGGTGATAAGAATATTAGTTAAAGACTGCACAAAGGATGTGATGTATTTAGATTTTAAAAAGGACTTTTTAAGTGCATCATGGAAAGAAGAAACTTTAGGGCAGAGGTAAAAGGTGCCAAAATGGATAATGAATTTGTTAAGGGGTAAACAGTGGACAATACTTGTGAGAAGGAAGCTTACAGTAGCAACAGTAGCAGTGGCAAATATGTGTCTGCACTAATGGCACTGAAGGATAAAGCACTGGCTATGACCCAGGTGGCCTGAATTCAGATAGTGACTTGAGTGTTTGATGGCACAGGCAGGCAGGCTGGGTATACCTATCATGGGTGGGAGAAATGCACACTTGGACACGTTGTACAGTTGGTTTTCCTGATGGAGCACAGGGAAACAACCATGTGGTGTTGCCTGAGGGTAGGCAGAACAGTTTTGCTGATGATAGCTCCTCGAAGAAGTGTGGGATAGCATGGAACTGATGCTCATTGCAAATTCATACCACATGGCAGTGTTGTAGGTAGAAAATAGAACAAAAGCATAGTTTGTTGGTAGCATGGTGCTACCAGAAGTGCCTCAATCTAGTCACCTCCTTAAACATAGGTTCATAGGTTCATAGGTAGGTACTAGGCTATCAGCCCGAGGGCCTATGTAAGCCTAGCCAACAAGGTTCCCTGGGTTACACCACCCAAGAAAGTTATTTTCCTGTGCCACTATCAAGCAGAGACACAGAAGTGATCCCCAGGGTGTATTTCCTATTTCCCATCAACTCATCAAGATTTTTCTTGAGGAGTACTAATGAAGAACTTTGCTTGACATAGATGGGTAGCCTGTTCCAGAGTATGGGAAGTCTCTGGAACAGGAATCCATCCCTCCAGCATGTCCTATTTATTGTGGTGACAAGGTTTAGGTCCCTAGACCATGTACCTTGGAGGGATTGGGATTTCTTTAGGTGTAGCATGTCCAACAGCTCTGGGTTTGACATAGCTTTATATGTTAGGCAGAGATCACCTCGGAGTAGGCGATATGCTACTGAGTAAAACTGGAGTTTTTTGAGACGGTCAGTATAGGGCATCTGTTTGAGGCCAGTAATCTTCTTTGTGAGGTACTTCTGTGGCCTTTCCAGCTGCTGCAGATGTCTTGTGAGGTACATTCCAAAAGGGGCGTTGTACTCTATAATGGGTCTAATGAGTTTCGAGTAGAGGGGAACAATGACCTTTTTTTTCCCGGATGAGAATCTTTTTATGATGTGGTGTGCCACGTAGAAGGATTTCCTGACTACTGTGGTGATGTGACTATCAAAGGACAGGCTACTGTCCAACTGGGTCCCAAAATCTCTTATCACACATTTGGTGTTAAGTAGACTGCTGTCTATGTAGTAGTTCATAGGTCCAGAGTTTTTATCAAAGGGGATGACAATGCACTTTTTGGCATTGAGCTTGAGGCCATGGCTCTGACACCAGGCATCTGTCTCAGCGAGGCCCTTCTGTAGGATTTCCACATCATTTGGGGACTCGACTATGGTTCCTAGTTTGCAGTCATCTGCGAATTTCATTAGCTTGAGGCCTTCTGTGTTAGCTGTACTTCAGAGAAGTAGATATCAAACAGGATAGGTTCCAGGACTGAACCCTGTGGTACTCCACTTGTCACTGGTTTGAGGTCAGATTTGGAGTGTACAACTTTTACAGTGTGGGTTCTGTCAGTGAGCCAGTTGGCAACCCGTCTTGTGACATAGGGATTTATATCTAGTTTAGTGAGTTTAGCTATAATTCCAGAATGGGGGATGGTGTTGAAAGCCTTGGCGAGGTCAAGATAGGCTGTGTGAACCGCCTTACCCTCATCTACGGCTTTGGTGACTGCCTCAAAGAAGTTGATCAGGTTCAGGAAGCATGATCTCCCTTTCACAAACCTGAACTGGGTGGGATCCAGAGTTTGGATGTTGCCAATGTCTTTGTTTATGAGTTCATGATGATACGTTCCATGGCCTTGCAGACCAGGCTCATCAGGCTAATAGGGCGATAGTTCCCAGGATCAGTGGGGGCTCCCCCTTTGTGGAGTGGGATAACTGTTGCTGTACACCATTCAGTGGGCACAAAGCCTGATGTGAAGCTATGACTGAACATGGTGCTTAGGTGGAGAGTCAGTTCATTCTGAAGTTCATGTAAAATGCAGCCTGGGATGTTGTCCAGTCCCATGGATGCTGTGTTTTTGGCTTTAGAGAGTGCAGCTTTTACCTGCATAATTGTGATTACAGGGACTCTGCATTCTTCCTGTATAGATATGGGCCCTTTAGGAGGTGAGGAGGGGTAAAGTTAGCACTGAGCCTATCTGCCAGGATGTTGGCAATATCAGTTGGTTCTGTAATTTTTGTGCTGTTATGCTGTAACTCAGAGCAGATCTGGGGGTTGCCATTGAGATTCTTGCATAGCTATAGAATGCTTTGTGGTTGTCCTTAGAATCAGTGGCAATTTTGTTTTCGTAGCTAGCTTTGGAGGATCTTATAAGGGATCTCAGCTTCTTACTGAGGCTGACCAGGGAGCTCCTCCACTCATGGGATTTTACTCTCTTTTGCAACAGTTTCTTCCTTCTATTGTACAGTTTGTTTATGGCAGGGGACCACCAGATTGGCTTCCTTTTTTTGGAGGATAGCATCTTGGTTCTGTTTGGGATAGCACGATCCATGCACTCGTTTAAATGCTTATAGAGTGCATTTGTGTAGGATTCAGCAGTTGTAGCTGTATTGTCCATCTGCATGGGTGTCATGAAGTTCACCACTTCTGTCTTAAGAAGCATGAAGTTGGTTTTGGAGAAATTTTTACAGTGGTTTCCTTAATGGGGGGTGGGGGCAGGATGTGGATATCAAGGGTGATTAGCTTATGGTCGGATCGGACCAAAGAGGAGTTGACTTCAGGTGTGGAACACCGGTCACTCATGTTGGTAATGACTAGGTCTAGGATATTGTTGCCCCGGGTGGGGGTGTGGATAAGTTGATCCAGGGCACTGGAGTTTATGAATTCCAGAAAGAGTTGTGTGAAGGAGTTGGTACACAAGTAGTTTTCCCAGTTAATAGTGGGGTAGTTGAAATTGCCCATTATTAGGGTGTTTGGTTGAACTCTAATATTTTCCAGTACATCAAGAAAAGAGGAGTGGGAATCTTGGGATATGGTGGGGGATCTGTAGCAAGCTACAATTTGGATTGCAGTTTTGCCCAGAGTTAGTTGCACTTGGATAGCCTTGGATGCATTATGCTGAGCAACTAGCCTGGAGGTGTGGATATCCTTAATGAATATGGACACACCTCCGCCTTTGGTGTTCCTGTCCAGGTTACATGGCCGATAAGTGTGGTATGGGTTATAGCCTGGTAGTGCAGGGGTGCACTCTGGAACCTTGAACCAGGTCTCAGTCACTGCACAGATATCGATGTTCTCCATTTTAAGGAGTGCCTTGAGTGAGTGCATTTTGAGATTTAGACATCTAGCATTGAGTAGCATCACCCTCAGTTTTTGCTTGCCTGTTCCTGTTACGGTGGTGAATTTGTCATTTGAATCTTACCTAAAAAAGGCACTATAGGGGTGGCAAAAGCCTTAGCCAGTATCCGGAATCCCAGGGGCAACTGGTGCAGACCATCTCTGACAAAGCATCGTGGCCTGTCGCCGTGTCATCCCAAGCAGACAGATACTGGATCCCCCTAGAATTACACCAGAAGCTCAGCCAATTGTTGAAGTCAATCATTTTGTCCTTGTACTGCAGTATAATTTTGGGCGATGGTAGAATGCTACTCAGGGCTAGGGTCATACCTGCCTGAGCTACAAGATCGGAAAGTTCTTCCATGTCTCTTTTCATGTAGTCTACAGAGGTATGTCTCAGTTTGTTCACACCAACATGGACAATGACAGAGTCATATTTGTACTTGTTGTGGAGTGACTTGAGTACGTGGGTTATGTGGCGGATCCTGGCACCCGACAGACAGCTGACAGTAACCGTTTCCTTGTTTAGCCTGGTGAGTGAGACATCAGTGTACCTGACTATAGAGTCACCTATGACTAGTGTGTTGGATACGTTGTTTTGCCTTATTGGCTGTGGTTGAGGGGCACACTGAGTCTGTGGGCTATATGTCATTTGGGTTGTGTTGGGGGGTGGAAGTTGCTTGCATTTCTGCTTTGGAGGTTTCTGTTTCTTGGGCAGATTATTATTGAGAGCCTCTGCAAATGTTTCTGTGTTTCTATGTGTGTATTTTGGTGGTGTAGATTTAGTGAGACTATGTGAAAGTGTGGTGTGGTGCAAGTGTTTACCTTCTCCTCTTGAATGTCAAGTTCGGTCTTGGTTGGAGAGAGCTTTACCTCCAGTTTGGCTAGATACGTGCATCTCTGACAGGTTGTAGTGTTGGGTGGTAGGAGGAGAGGGTTGTCTGTGTACATGAGGCAATTTTTTCATTGCCCCAAGATGCCCAGATTCATCAGATAGACAGGAGAGAACACTGGGAGCTGACCCTTGGACATGCCTGAATAAAAACGATTTTTCTCTAGATAAGTGAGGAAAGTGAGAACAAGAGCTGTTTTTCTCTAAGCAAGCGAGAAAAGTAAGTGCAAAAACTGTTTTCCTCTAGGTAATGAGGAAGGTTTAGTGCTATTGTAATTAGTAGCTTATTTAGTGCTTATAACAAGTTCTGAACAAGTGCTGAGCATGAATAAGCAAATTCAAGTGCTAAAACTAAGAATCTGTATCAGCACTAGACTAGTTACAGGAAAGAAACATGTGCAAATGCAGGCTTTCAAATCAGAAAGTTGAGAGAGATGGAAAAGATTGCCCAGACAGCCAATAACTACAATTTCTGGGCCAGAACCACTCCTTATATGGTACACAGGTTACCTAGTGCTTACCACTCCCACTGACAAGCTAGAAGGCTTCCCTCCAACACAGAAAGGCTTGGTGGGGGCTCAGAAGCTTACATACAGTCCTGGATACAGCAGATCTGTATCTGGACTACACTAGTTACAGGAAAAGTAGGAAACAGGCTTACAGTTTTTTTTTTTTTTTTTTTTTTTTTTACAGAAAAGTAGCTAACACAGCAGTGAAACAATTCAAATGCATTGCAAGCTAGCACACTTGAGTATGTAGCAATATTAGACCAAACACAGTTTAAAAAAATGCAATTAAATTAAAAATGACTAAAAACAAGTGCAGAAGGAGTGTAGGTTCATAGGTAGGTACTAGGCTATCAGCTCAAGGGCCTATGTACGCCTAGCCAACAAGGTTCCCTGGCTTACACCACCCAAGAAAGTTATTTTCCTGTGCCACTGTCGAGCAGAGACACAGAAGTGATCCCCGGGGTCTATTTCCTATTTCCCATCCACTCATCAAGATTTTTCTTGAAGAGTGCTAATGAAGAACTTTGCTTGACATAAATGACAAGGATGCTGCTGCTCTTGATATGTAGTGGCTTGTTCCATGTAGTGGATATGTTGATCATTTATGCCTGTCAGCTTGTCCTGGGTTAAACATTTAGTTCCTTCACCTAGGTAGTCTATCACAGAACAAACTCCATTGAATAGGTGGTCAGAGGGTCAAGTCTTGTATTAGGTAGAATGTGGTAAAGAGCTGGGACTGGGGGGAGTGACCCAGATCAAATCTACAGTGGGATGGGCAACTGCAAAAGCCACCAAATTTAAACAACAAACGAGAGATAGGGAGGGTGGGTGGGACAAAACAACTTTCAGCAGAGATCTGAAAAACTATACAGTGAATCAAAAATAACAGTGCACAACTCTGAGACCAAAGCTCCTACACAAAGAGGTGGTGAGGATAGTCTTGCAGCCATTCGAAAAGCAGCCCAATGACCTTTCCTTTGCATGCCAAGCAAGGCTCAAATGGCAGCACCCTTAGGTGGAAAACTGGCATTATTTACAAAAAATTGGCATATTGTCACAAAAGACAAATGGATCCTGGACATTATAAACAGGGGCTACAGATTCCATTTTCACACCCTTCTAAAAATGAGAGGCATGCCAAACCTGCACATAATCAAAGGGCAGAGGCACAAAGACAAATTTCAGATCTCATGGACATGAAAGCTATTCAAGACCTACTAACCCACGAACAAGGTCAAGGTTTTTATTCCAGACTAGTACCTACTCACGAACAAGGTCAAGGTTTTTATTCCAGACTATTCCATCTATTGACAGAGGCACAGAAAAATGATAGGCATAGTTTTTATTCAAACTAAAGGGGTGGCGAAAGCCACATAACTATGGGCTAGGCTTATAAATGCCCTTGGGCAGATAGCCTAGTATGAACCTATGAACCTATGAACCTATGAATAAAATTAGTCCAGCAACAATTTACAGTACACAATTCTGAAGAACCAAAAATATACTTAGCTCTGTATATTTCCAGATAGTTTGAAAAGAGTTCTGTTAGACAGGTTCCAGCAATGATACGCAGACTGTTAACTAACAGGATCTATTATTATGCAAGTGATCCTTCAGATAGTAGGATGACACAACCTGTAAAAACCAGTTATACCAACTTAAGACACAGCAGAAAATAGAGAGAGGTGGGACAAAATGCTTTCAGCAGAGATCTGAAAAACTATACAGTGAATCAAAAATAACAGTGCACAACTCTAAATAAAATTAGTCCAATGATAATTTACAGTACACAGTTCTGAAGAACCAAAAATATACTTAGCTCTGTATATTTCCAGATAGTTTGAAAAGAGTTCTGTTAGACATAGGTTCCAGCAATGATATGCAGGCTGTTAACTAACAGGGTCTATTATTATGCAAGTAATCCTTCAGATAGTCAGATGACACAACCTGTAAAAACAGTTATACCAACTTAAGACACAGCAGAAAATAGAGAGAGGTGGGACAAAACACTTTCAGCAGATATCTAAAAAACTATACAGTGAATCACAAATAACAGTGCACAACTCTGAATAAAATTAGTCCAGCAACAATTTACAGTACACAATTCTGAAGAACCAAAAAATATACTTAGCTCTGTATATTTCCAGATAGTTTGAAAATAGTTCTGTTAGGTTCCAGCAATGATACGCAGGCTGTTAACTAACATTATCTATTATTATGTAAGTAATCCTTCAGATAGTCAGATGACACAACCTGTAAAACAGTTATACCAACTTAAGACACAGCAGAAAATAGAGAGAGGTGGGACAAAACACTTTCAGCAGAGATCTGAAAAACTATACAGTGAATCAAAAATAACAGTGCACAACTCTGAATAAAATCAGTCCAGCAACAATTTACAGTACACAATTCTGAAGAACCAAAAATATACTTAGCTCTGTATATTTCCAGATAGTTTGAAAAGAGTTCTGTTAGACAGGTTCCAGCAATGATACGCAGGCTGTTAACTAACAGGATCTATTATTATGCAAGTGATCCTTCAGATAGTCAGATGACACAACCTGTAAAAACCAGTTATACCAACTTAAGACACAGCAGAAAATAGAGAGAGGTGGGACAAAACACTTTCAGCAGAGATCTGAAAAACTATATAGTGAATCAAAAATAACAGTGCACAACTCTGAATAAAATTAGTCCAACGATAATTTACAGTACACAGTTCTGAAGAATCAAAAATATACTTAGCTCTGTATATTTCCAGATAGTTTGAAAAGAGTTCTGTTAGACACAGGTTCCAGCAATGATATGCAGGCTGTTAACTAACAGGGTCTATTATTATGCAAGTAATCCTTCAGATAGTCAGATGACACAAGCTGCAAAAAACAGTTATACCAACTTAAGACACAGCAGAAAATAGAGGGAGGTGGGACAAAACACTTTCAGCAGAGATCTGAAAAACTATATAGTGAATCAAAAATAACAATGCCCAACTCTGAATAAAATTAGTTCAGCAACAATTTACAGTACACAATTCTGAAGAACCAAAAATATACTTATCACTGTATATTTCCAGATAGTTTGAAAAGAGTTCTGTTAGACACAGGTTCCAGCAATGAAATGCAGGCTGTTAACTAACAGGGCCTATTATTATGCAAGTAATCCTTCAGATAGTCAGATGACACAAGCTGTAAAAAACAGATATACCAACTTTAGACACAGCAGAAAATATGGAGAGGTGGGACAAAACACTTTCAGCAGAGATCTGAAAAACTATATAGTGATTAAAAAATAACAGTGCACAACTCTGAATAAAATTAGTCCAGCAACAATTTACAGTACAGAATTCTGAAGAACCCAGAAATATACTTAGCTCTGTATATTTCCAAACAGTTTGAAAAGAGTTCTGTTAGACAGAGGTTCCAGCAATGATATGCAGGCTGTTAACTAACAGAATTGATTATTATGCAAGTAATCCTTCAGATAGTCAGATGACACAAGCTGTAAAAAACAGTTATACCAACTTAAGATACAGCAGAAAATAGGGAGAGGTGGGACAAAACACTTTCTGCAGAAATCTGAAAAACTATACAGTGAATCAAAAATAACAGTGTACAACTCTGAATAAAATTAGTCCAGAAACAATTTACAGTACACAATTCTGAAGAACCAAAAATATACTTAGCTCTGTATATTTCCAGATAGTGTGAAAAGAGTTCTGTTAGTCACAGGTTCCAGCAATGATATGCAGGCTGTTAACTAACAGGGTCTATTATTATGCAAGTGATCCTTTAGATAGTCAGATGACACAAGCTGTAAAAAACAGTCATACCAACTTAAGACACAGCAGAAAATAGGGAGAGGTGGGACAAAACACTTTCAGCAGAAATCTGAAAAACTATACAGTGAATCAAAAATAACAGTGTACAACTCTGAATAAAATTAGTCCAGAAACAATTTACAGTACACAATTTTGAAGAACCAAAAATATACTTAGCTCTGTATATTTCCAGATAGTTTGAAAAAAGTTCTGTTAGACATAGGTTCCAGCAATGATATTAGCCTAGGGGGAGCTAATTAGGTTCAGTACGCCTAGTGAGAGGACAGGCCATGAGATTAGCAGATGGTCAGCTACAGGGAGCTAAATGTAAAAAAAAAAAAACAGTGGCAGAAATAGTTCAGGAAATACTATTAGTGGTAATATTGCCTGGGTTGTAAACAATGAAATCTGTAATGGAATCCAAAATGAGATTAGACTATCTGCAGGTAACACTGACCTGCTCATTCTATTAATAGAGAGGAGAGATTTGATATTTGATAAGGCTGTTCTCCTTTTTCCTTTTCCAAAAAAAAAAAAAAAACTTTTTTTTTTCTTTTCGCTGAACCTTTCTTGTGTTCTGTCTGTCCTTCTCAAATTTTGGAAATATACAGTATATTTCAGAGCATTTGTTATAACTGTATTTGCTATAACTGATTTAAGTATTTTTCCTGGCTTTTTTCATTTTTTACTGCTTAGCGACTGCATTTTAGCCTGTTTATACAGCTCTGCATTCTATTTAAACTGTTTTTGTGTTGATTAACTGTTTTTTTTAAAAAAAAGTTGTTTGTTGCTTAATTTTTGTGTGCACACACACTCAAGCACACTCTCGCTCTTATAGCAAAAAAAGCATTTATTCTCTGTTCATTTAAAAAGAAAAAAGAAAAAAAAAAAAATTGTTTTCCCCCTCTTACTGAAACTAGAATAGTCAGTCTTCAGAGTTTGCTGATCTCTGGGCTTTGTCTTGGTTCCTGTGCTATTCCATATCCTTATTTGGATAAAAGGAAGCATCTTTGTTCACCAGTGGGCATGGGGAGCACTGAGCGGCCTATTTGTCCCTAGAGGAGTGGTTCCAGCCAGAAACTTGTAGTCTATTGGCCATTTGGGGGTCATCCTAGCTCTTTTCAGCCCCTGTAATAAAGCCCGCTTTTACGCGCTTTTTGCTTGTATTCAACTCAACACAGCTCCTGGTGTCCTGCAGAGTTCTTACAGCAGCAGAGAGCAAAAGAGTGACTTTCCTGATTTAAGTATTTTTTCTGGCTTTTATTATTTACACTGTACAAACTGATAGATTATTTACTTTTTAGCAACTGCTTTTCACCTGTTCATACAGCTCTGCATTCTATTTAAACTGTTTTTGTGTTGATTAACTGTTTTGCACTTTTAAAAAGTTATTTGTTGCTTAATTTTACCTGTGGGCTAACAACACTCAAGTCGCTAGCTGTTTAAAAGCATTTATAGCATTTACTGTCTGTTTTCTTCTGTTTTAAAAAAAAAAAAAAAAAAAAAAAATTTTTCCGCCTTCTTTCTGCAAAAAAAAAAAAAAAAAAAAAAAAATCTTGTTTTCCCGCCTTACTGAGCTAGAATAGTCAGTCTTCAGGTTTGCTGACCTCTGGGCAGTCTCCAGAGTTTGCTGACCTCTGGCTTTGTCTTGGTTCCTGTGCTATTCCATATCCTTATTTGGATAAAAAAGGCGTCTTTGGAAGCGTCTTTGTTCACCAGTGGGAGTGGGGGAGCACTGGGCGGCCTGTTTGTCCCTAGAGGAGTGGTTCCAGCCAGAAACTTGTAGTCTATTGGCCATTTTGGGTCAATTCCTAGCTCTTTTCAGCCCCTGTAATAAAGTCCACTTTAAGCTTTTTTGGCTTGTATTCAACTCAGCACAGCTCCTCGTGGTGTCCTGCAGAGTTCTACAGCAGAGCAAAAGAAAGACTTTTTTTCTGATTTAAGTATTTTTTTTCTGGCTTTTGAGCAGCAGAGAGCAAAGAGTGACTTTTTCACATTTTATTTTTTTTTTTTTTTTGATTATTTACCGTTTTTAGCTTAGCGACTGCATTTTATTTATACAGCTCTGCATTCTATTTAAACTGTTTTTGTGTTGATTAACTGTTTTGCACTTTTAAAAAGAATTTATTTTGTTGTTAATTTTACCTGTAGGCTAACACCTCAAAGGCGCTAGCCATTTAACAGCATTTATAGCATTTACCGTCTCTTTTTCCCCTGCTTTCTGCAAAAAAAAAAAAAAAAAAAAAAATTTCCGCCTTGTTTTTTTCCATACTGAACTAGAATAGTCCAGTCTTCAGAGTTTGCTGATCTCTGGGCTTTGGCTTGGTTCCTGTGCTATTCCATATCCTTATTTGGATAAAGGGAAGCTTCTTTGTTCACCAGTGGGAGTGGGGAGCACTGAGCAGCCTATTTGTCCCTAGAGCAGTGGTTCCAGCCAGAAACTTGTAGTCTATTGGCCATTTTGGGTCAATTCCTAGCTCTTTTCTCAACCCCCCTAAAATAAAGCCCGGCTTTACGCACTTTTTTGATTGAAGAGAGTTGCATAGAGCAGAGCACCATCGGCGCCCGGTTAAACAAGGTTAAACTATTTCTGGCTCTGTAAAGTCTGCTTTTCAATTTTCCCTTCCCTTAGAACTTCTCTACTTGCAATCTAAACAGTCTATTCTCTATCTCAAAAGCTCAGCACTTGCTCCTAAAGCATTTTTATATAGGTACAAAAGCTCGCTTGCACCTCCTAAGTTTTTTTATATAGGTAAAAGTACTTGTATGTATAAAAAAAGTACTACATTAGCCTAGAATCCCCTTACCCATTTTTTCCCTATAGGTCCTTTCTGCTCAGTTACACAGCAAACATTTTCACTTTTTCTAGCATGTCCCGGTCAAGGGTCAGTTGCGTCCTCTGCTGTTCAGCTGGTGAATCTGGGCTGGGCATCTTGAGGCAATGTTACAATTGCCTCATGTACAAAAAAAACCACTCCCTCTCTTCACAAAACACAAATACATGTGAGAGATGCAACTATATAGCCAAACTGGAGGCTGAGCTCTCTCAACTCAGGACTGGCAAGACCAGACAGGAGGAGAAGGAAACCACACGACACCACAAACCCAGAATCGCACACCACAAGCCGGTTTCACATAGAACTATCACAACTGCAAAACAAACACATAAACACACAAAGACATAACTGGAGAGGACGCTGATCAAAAAATCTAAAAACTTACAGAGGCCTCCAAAGCAGACACCAAGCAACTACATACTGAGGCATCTGATCAAAATTCACCGAGGCTCCCAAGCAGACCAAACAGCCACCTCAAGACATAAGACATGCAACACATAGTTCTCAAAGTCAGTGTGCTAAACAGTCACAGCCCTTAAGGCCAAACACAATGCCAGACACACTTGTTATAGGTGACTCCATAGTCAGACACACTGACGTCCCACTCACCAGACTGAACAAGGAAAAGATCACAGTAAGCTGCCTGTCAGGTGCTAGAATCCGCCACATAACACAAGCACTCAGGTCACTCCACAGCAAGTACAAGTATGACTCAGTCATTGTCCATGCTGGTGTGAACGACCTGACTACCCTCACCAAGAATGATGCCACAATACAGAGACAAAATGATCAGCTTTAATAATTGGCTTAATTACTGGTGTCATTCTAAGGGGGATCAATGTCTGTCTGCCTGGGATGACATGCTTGACAAACATGCTGCCATGAGGACTGCACCTGTCCTGTCACCCTAGACTTCAGATATTGGCAAGGCTACCACACCCCATACCTTTTAGGCAAGCCATTCATGCTGCTTATGAGGCAGCCACCACCCCTCCCCTGGGCTTCCAGATATTGGCAGGAGGCTCCCCCACCCCCATAGTGCTTTTTAGGCAAGGCTCAAATGATAAACCTACCGCCCTAGAAAACAAAAATGGAGAAAAGGGTACTAAGGGTAATACTGCTCAATGCCAGAAGTCTAAACCTCAAGATGCAGCCCGCGAAGCCCCTCCTCAGTATGGAGAACATTGATGTCTGTGCTGTGACTGAAACCTGGTTCAAGGCTCCTGAGAGCACCCCAGCACTATCAGGTTATACCTCTCTATCACTCCGTTCCCCCAAAATCGAACCCCCACACACAAAGGGGGAGTATCCATATTCATAAAGGATACCCACACCTCTAGTGGCAGCGCACGGCATCAGGTTAGTGGCGCAACGACTAAGCATCGGAGACCATCCAGGTGCAATACCATATAGTAAAACTCCCTACAGTTTGTAACATGCTACAGACCACCTTCTCAAACTCAGGAAACCCACACAGCCTTCCTGAAGACACTGGAGAGTATGAATGTCTCTCCAAACACCATCATATTGGGTGACTTCAACTACCCAAACATAGACTGGGAACATTACTCAAGCCCCAACACCCTAGCCCAAAGGTTCCTTGAGTTCATAAACTCAAATGCTATGGAACAACTAGTCACCATTCCCACAAGAGGAGAAAATATACTAGACCTGATCATCACAAACATGGGGACAAAATGCTCCACACCGGAAGTATATCCCTCATTGGTGAGATCAGACCATAAATTAATCTCACTGGAGATCCACATCCCCCCCCCACCGCCAGCAAAAAAGACCACAGTGAAGAACTTCTCAAAAGCAAACTTCACACTTCTTAAGACTGGAGTGGTATCCTTCAAGGCCCCGAGCCAGTGGAAACCACAACCCACGCTGCTGAAACCCTTACAAATGCCTTTCTCTGAGCACCTCCAGGAATGTATGGATCAAGCAATCCCTAATAAAATCAAGACCCTTTCCACCAAAGCCAGGCACCTGGTCTGGTGGACTCCAGCCATAAACAAACTCTACAACAAGAGGAGAAAGCTACTACATGACAGAGCAAAACCCCTAAATGGGAAGGCATCTCTGATCAATACTAGCAAAAAACTACGATCACTCATAAAATCATCCAAGGCCAACTTTGAGAGAAAAATCACTAATGACACAAAAGACAATCATAAAGCCTTCTTTAGCTATGTTAGAAACCTGGGTGGAAACTCCCAGATATGCTCAGAATTAGTCCAAAATGATAAAAAAATCACTGAACCCACAGACATTGCCAACATACTGGCAGACAGATACAGTGCAAACCCCTCCCCCCAAAAGGAGAAATATCTATCCCACCAGAGTCTAGCCTCCCAAACATCTCAGATGCCCAGGTGAGAGCTGCTCTCTCTAAAGCAAAAAACAGCATCAATGGGACCGGGGACAGTGTCCCGCTATGTGCTATGCCGAACTCAATGAGGAACTAAACCCCACACATAAGGCTGCTGTTTAATCTTAACCTTACAGGATACGGTACCCCAACCAAAGAATGCATATACAGCTGTGTGTCCTCCACACCCCACAGCGGTGCTTCTGCAGACCCTGGAAATTACCGCCCCATAGCTTGACGAGCCTTGTCTGCAAAGCTATGGAGAGGATCATAATGGAACTCATAAATAAAGACATTGGGGACCTACAGACACTGGATCCTACCCAATTTGGCTTTGTCAGGGCACCAATTTTTGGTTTGTCAAGGGCAGATCCTGCCTCTTGAACTTGAGTCGACTTTTGAAGCGGTCACTAAGGCCATTGATGAGGGTAAGGCAGTTCACACAGCCTACCTTGACTCAAAAGCCGCTCGACACATACCCTTTCTAGCAAAGCGTAACACAATCCCCCACTCGGGCATCATAGAAAAGCTCACCAGCTTAGATGTAAACCCATATGTCACAAGATGGGTTACAAACTGGCTCAAGGACAGAACATACAGGGTTAGAGTTGCTGGTGCCATGTCAGACTCTAAGCCGTCACCGCAGCGGTGTCCCACAGGGCTCAGTCCTGGGCCCCTCTTGTTCGGCATTTATTTTCTGAAGTGCAGGCAAACAGGGGATTGTGGCTGACAAAATTTGCAGATGACTGCAAACTGGGCACCATAATTGACACTCCATCAGACACAGACATCCTCCAGAAAGGTCTCATAGAAATGGATAACTGGTGCCAGAGCCATGGCCTTAAGCTAAATGCCAAAAATGTATAGTCATACCCTTTGGGAAAAACAAGGTAACCCCTAATTACCACATAGGTGGTAATCCATTAAACATGGAAGAAGTTATCAGGGACCTGGGGACCCAAGTTGACAGTAACCTCTTTGACACTCACATTGCCAAAGTGGTTAGGAAGACCTTCTACATTGCCCACCTGATCATGAAGGGATTCACATCCAGATCAGGAGAGGTCATTGTACCCTGTACTCTTCACTTATCAGACCAATGATTGAGTACAACGCCCCATTTGAATGTACCTTACCCAACACCTGCAGCAGTTGGAAAGACCCCAAAAGTTCCTCACCAAAAGGATAAAGGGGCTCAAACATATGTCATACGATGCCAGACTGAAGAAACTCCAGCTCTATTCAGTGCTATCGTCTGCGCATATCGCCTGCTCAGAGGTGATCTGTGCCTGACATACAAGGCCATGTCCAACCCGGAATTAATGGACATGCTCCACCTCAAAAATCCAAATCTACCAGAGCCACGAGAGCAAGAGACTTAAACCTCAACAGGGATATAAATGGGACGTGCTGGAGGGACAGATTCATCACCCAGAGTCTCCCTACACTATGGAACAGAATCCCAGTCCATGTGAGGCAGAGCCCCTCACTGACTCTGTTCAAGAGAAATCTTGGGCAGTGGATGGGGAGGATCGTAGGTTTACCAGGAGATCATAGTTTACCGGGAATCATCTCTGTATCACTGCTGGACAGAGGCACAGCAAACTAATGGGTATAGTATTCTCATCCTAAGGGGTGGTGAAAGCCACACACACTCTGGCTAGGCTTATAAATGCCCTAGGGCAGATAGCCTAGTATGAACCTATGAACCTATGAACCTACAGTGGTTGATGCTAAAGATGGGTAATAAAGGGATAAAAAGCCATGGTAGATGTGACTCACTGTCAAAAAATGCAACATAATGCATTAAGAAATAAAAAAAAATGTGAAAACGAAATATCAAAAGGTATGAGCACAGTGTGATGCCCCTGTACTTGCCCAGTAATCAAGGATCCTCAATGCTCACCACTGGCACCAGTGAGGGACATACACAATGGAAGGATGACAAGTACACCCACAGTAAAGTACAATTTCCCTTAACAGCATACAGAGATCACAGTCAATCTGGGGGCTGGTTTCCCCCTCTTTCTCCAGATCCCCAATAAGAATCCCCACTGGCACAACTATAGGTTAAGTTCTCAGCTGAGGGGTCAGGCCACGACCTCCAGCACCCTCTCAGTCCAACCAGTGCTTTGTGTCCCTGCCCAAGTAGCTGACAAACGCACACACTTTGAGATTTGATTTTATATACAAACACACAGACACTCTTGGGGAAGGCTGGCACAGGTTTACTAGCTATGCCCCCTTCTGCCCAGACTATAAGGTAGTTATCACTGTCACCAACCCCTCTTTATCAGCTACTTAAGGCCCTTACAAAGGGTGTCTGATCCTACTGTGTAATGCTACTATTAATCCAAATGGTAGTCTGACCAAGAGGAAGGCTATTTAGGGGTGGAATACAGTGTCATCAAATACATATGCAAGTACTTTAAAAGCTTAAGTATGTCTCAAAAATATCAGCCACAAAGATAGATTTAAATATATTTAATAATAAATAATAAAAGAACAAGACAATATTCAATAACTCAACACAGTGACTATGGAGTTCAGAGTCAGGAAATATTTTAAAACAACATTGCAGGACAGTCTCAAATAAATACAGAAAACATCTAAACTAATCTTTGCTATATTCCTATCTATATCTAAGAGATAGGATGTAACAAACTGCAGGCAAAAGTGCTGATTAAGAGTGCATAACAAGGACTTTTCCTTCAGGAAAATGTAAAACAAATGTCAATAATAGATCCAAACTGGAGTCACCACATGGAAAAGCCAAGTAAAAGGAAATCGTCTTTTTTTGTTCCATAAAAACACAAGCGCTTTCACGTAGGTATACTACGCTTCTTCAGGGTGGCCCCCACAGGAAAAACAATGTTTAACTTAATGAAAACCCATTGAAAATAATATTAAGAAGAAGTACTTGAAACAGGTTAAGCCTTGAAGTTTCAGGATTTTAATGTCATTCAGTAAAAGTAAGAAAAGAGTAAACTGCCTCTAAAGGAATCTGTGGCAGATCCTGCTAGGATGACCCTAGTATTGCTGTCTGGTTCCAGTAAGCCACCAAGCATGGAAGCAGATATAATTACCTGGGTAGCGGTGGCAAGAAAACTGGCAAATTTACCACTGCAGCTTTTAACTATGCTAGACAAGACAGTAACTAAAGGAAGGCTGTGTCAAAAACAGAATAAAAAAGCTAGAGTATGGAAGTAATGATACTGGCATACTTAGATGGACCTTCAGAAAGGCTCACATACCCATATTGCAGGTTTAAAGGTATGCCTGGAGGTAGTGAAAACTAGAACAAATGATGTGGAAGATCATATATAACAAAATAACATTAGACAAGTGGGTGGTCCAAGACAGAATGGACCAAGCAGAATCAAGGAAATGTTCTGGCTCATCACTGATGGAGTAGATGGGGTTTCACACAAGAAAAAATCATGATAGAAAGGGCACATCGTGTGTGTATTTCAAGAGTTATTGAAAATCAAAATCATCCAAGACACTTTCTGTTCTGCTTTGCATCCTGTGCCCTAAAATAAAGAGTGTTTTCATTATTGTGGAGTGTGGGCAAAGCATGGTTGTGTGGAGGACAGGGGGTATTTATGGCATAATGTAGTAGTACAGGAATGATGAGGAAGCCCATGAAGCTTGACCTAATGATGCAATTGTGTACAGCCTAAATCAAGTAAATTTAAATTGGTCTATCCAGTCTTTTTTAAAACACTTTCTGACTGAGACATACATTCTTTTTTCAGAATTTCAAGATGCCACGGAGTGAGTTGGAGCCTGGGTAGACAGAAGCAAAGTGGAAAACCAGATGGAAAAGAAAGGAACAAACAGTTAGTGATGAGCATGGCATGAGCATGGCAGAATGGCATCAAAAAGAACAAATCAGCATGGCAGCATTTTCTATTGTTTGAACAAAAACTTCCAAGCAAATAAAGGGCTCAAGTCAAACTCAGTACTAGTGAGACGAATATGAGAAAAAAGGAAAAATTAAGTGTGCTTTACTTAATTCGTCTGTAAGTAGCTAGGCTAATGATAACTGATTAGATGGAGGCTAATTAGTGATTGCAATGATTTGTGCATCCATCTTCTTCTCCATAATTTGAGAACTCGGGTTTAACATTGGTTTTGTTAGTGAAATATCATTATAGATAGACACAAAAGGCCAACATAGAGTGCAGAAAATAACAGGACAGTTGACATGAGTTTAATAAAACATTGCCCAAGTGCTTGCATGAGCTTGCTGGCTAGGGGAGTTAAGGATGAGTGAGTTAACTGGACATATTAAGATCCAGCAACAGCAACTTACTAAATGTTATTAGACTCAAACTTTACTAAATATTATTAAACTCTGTATTTGCTTCATTATATTATCTTCTTTACAACAGGGATAAGTAATTAAATTTGGGAGGAGGGCTGATTATCTGACTGCATGTATGGTAAACATTATTGCTTGGAACTTGCCTCCTTGTACCACCAGATTGGAAGTTGTATGTGTGTTCAGTGGTCAGACCTTGACTGGTCCAGTCATTCCTTGGAAGATTTATCTTTTAGCTTGTATATAGTTGGCTGGAGGGAAAGTATGCCAGTTTGGGAAGGGAATGAATTGCTGTTTATAAAATGTTATATTATTGTGGTATCTTAATTTTTTTTTCTTGGCTGACATGGGCATGTGTATACCAGGATAAGTAACTTCTAGAATGTTGTAATTCTGTTGTGTTTAATCATTTTTTTTGCATTTTTTTGTGCAAAGGAGTGAATGCCATAAGGAATTAACAAGTGCATTTATGGTGCCCAGGGTAGAGTGTGGATGAAAATAAGACCAGATGGTGAAGAAGAGAAGATATGTGACCATACTTTTTAAGTTCTTTGCTCAAGAATTCTATACAAAGCCAAAAATACTGGTGGGGGAAACCCAGAATAGAAACAGATTTTAAACATTGCTCTTGCAAACTCAGAAAGTTGCAACATTAACTACTTTTGCATTAGCATGCATTTCTTGAAGGATATGAAGTTTAAAACACAGATGTCTGTCATTATTTAGTGACTGAATCCTCAATGATTTGATCAAAAACCATTCATTTGAAGAGGAACTGACCAAAAATATGAGGCAAAGAAGTAAACATTCTGCAAAAATTCTGGACTGCTGAGAGGCATGTATTTAATTAAAAATTACATCAAAAGTAGCATAAACACAATAGTTTTGAAGTTGAATGGGCCAGAGAACTCAAAAGAAACAGCATTATAGTGAAAAGCTTCCATCTGGTATTACTACAAGATATGCACTTGACAAGTGATGAGCATCTGAAAGTGGCCACATTTGTTTACCAAGTCATTTATTCTTCTTCACATGAGAATACTAGAATTGAAGTAGCAGTTTTGGCATTAAAGGGTGCTAAGTATGAGTGAAAAGATTTTAATAAAGATGATAAGAGTAGACGTCTGTTAATTTAGAGATATCTAGAAGGATAATTATCTTCTGTGGTTACCATATGTGGGTCTCCAGTGTCAGCTTGGCTGAAGTTGAGGAAAGTGATATTGAACTCGTTGGAGAAGATGGAAGGATCACTGGATAAATTAATTTAGTGAAACCATGTAATAATGATGATGATATAATGACATGTTCTTAGAATATTTGGGATCTTCAAGGTTGGAAGACATTGTTCAAATGTATGGTTTTGGTAGTTTTAATAGACATAATTGGGACAAAGGGTGGGAACTTTCTCTTTTTACATATTACTCAAAGATTCAACAAAAACACTCCACGATAGATCAAATTGATTTATCTATGGTATGAGTATACATGGTACAAAAGGTGAACAACTTCTGATTTTTCTCGATTCATTCCCCAATAATGCTGGACATGTTAATAGATTTTCTTATAAAATTAAAACACTGGCAATTAAGCAATTCATTATATAATAAGGCTAATTTTAAGGATTTGTTGAAATGAGTGACTGAACATATGCTGGTTGGTAGGAATATAGGTGGATTCAGTGTATGATCATGGATAACTGGGGTAATTCTAAAAGCTTTTGTGTTTAAAAGTTGGATAATGAATTACATGGTCAGTGTATGCAGGTCAGATAGTTTCACCTTCCAGGAATGGCAGGAATGGGCAGCAGAAACTCAAGGTCAGAGGTCAAGTAAAGTTTAGATCAAGAGACAGGTAAAGAGCAAAACCAATTATATGGGCTTATACAGAGCCATCGGGATTTTAGAAAAGAGCGTTGCTGAGAATTTTTCTTGGGAATTTTTATGAAGCACAAAGAAGAGAATTTTGGAGGAGGTAGATTTTTTAAGATTTCAAAAGTGGAAACAAAAAAAAAAAAAGATTTCAGAAATGCATGCTGAAAAGTTACTAATTCCAATTACTTTAGAGGAATTGCAGGAGGCAATGTAAATGTTTCCTAAGTCAAAAATCAGAGCCCAGATGGGCTACCACTGGAGTTGGTACAGGAGTGAGTGGAGAATGGATAGCATCTAAGTTAACTCAAGCGATGAATGAAGTGATCAGGACCCATAGTTCCCCTTTTTGTTGTCAGACATGATGATGGGAATTATACCAAAAGAAGGAAAGGACCCATTGAAAGTAGAATCATACAGGTCAGCTTCAGTCTTGAACCAGGATTATGTAGACTAGCCATGACAATGCTGCTGCTAATATATAAAGATCAATGGAGTTTATATGTAGAAGCATACGTTGTGGACAATACAGATATTGATTTATTGATTAAAGAAGTAGGAATATTGAAAATACCTTTGCTGGTAATCAGTCTGGATGCAAAACAATGTTTGATAGAGTATTCTAGGATTATTTATTTCAAGTGCTACGTTTATTTAATTAACGTTCATGATTCATCATATTACTGAGAAATACCTACTTTTGAGCAACTGCCCATGTTAAAGTAAGTACTGAACTTTTGACTAGATTTTGTTTACATAAAGGGACATATCAAGGGTATCTCCTCTCCATCTCTGTTTTGTTCTACTTAGAAGTGTTGGCAATCGTTTTGAGTTAGGTGAGTGCTTGAGGGTATAAAACGAGTTGTCAAGAAATGAAGATAGCATTATGTGGACACACTTTTGGTATATCTGCTGGACCTTGAGCGAGTTTACCACCTCTGGTTATAAGTTAAATATCTACAAGTCAAAAGCATTGCAAATAATTCTATACCTACCCATGTATTGTTAATGCAATTCCCAGACATATGAGGAAAAGACTATATGAAACATTTAGGGGTTTATGCTACACCCACATTGTCAGATACAGATTGTCATATGAGAAAGCTTTAGCAATGTTCCATGAATTAATTAGTGTTTGGAAATTAATAGATTTGTTCAAAAAATCAGGGCATACAGATGTTTATAGTTCAGACATTGTTTTATAGAGCTTTCAAGCAGTACCCTTTCTCTTGTAATGGTGTTTTTAAAAGCACAGAATAGCTGATGAAGTATTTTATATGAGGAGATGGTGTCCAAAGAGTTCCTTGTATAGAGTATTGTTATCAAGAGACAGCACTGAGATTGATGTGACAGATCTATTTCCGTACTGGTGAAAAGCTCATTTAAAACCGTTCAGTTAATGGGAGGCAAAATTAGTGGTGATGAAGTAGAAGATGGGAGCTAAAGAAATACTAGTCTCTTTAGTGAAAGACCTAAGGGTGCTTTGTGGTAAAAAAAAATTATAGTGAAAACCTTGCAATATTTTTAGGGGTAATCATGGAGGCAAATAACTTAGCGTTGGAAAAGTAAAATGAAAAAACAAGAAAATCGCACCACCAAAGGCAGACCAATCAACGTAAAAAACAGGCAAAGAAACAAGCCTGCCACCAAAGCTGATGTAGATTAAAACAAAGCAAAACTTTATTAAAATAATTAAAACTCTGGCCTGGCATGAACCTGGATAAGCACTTTCGGTATAAACCTTTTTTAAAATCCTTAATAGCCAGGCATAAAGCACCCATTTAGGAACATTAGGGAGCCAATTGCAACTGAACAAGTAACTTCCAATCAAGTACTTCAAATCACACACTCCCACTAGGGGAGTTGTTCTTCTCATCTCCTTCCTTTTAAACCTTTTCCTTTTAGCATAGGCTTTAAAGGGACTACACTATGTAGCCCTTGTGATAAATCAGCTCGCAAGTTCATGATCCATTTGGCTTCATTAATTTCAGTTTGATTAAATAAGTCACCACCTCATAGTCTTTCATAAATTCGAGACAAAGCCATAAACTTAAAAGAATGTTTTTTATTTGCACATAAGTGGCTATATAGAGCTTTCGTTTCCACTTTATTTTTGATATCTGATTGATGTCATTTTAATCTACATCAGCTTTGGTGGCAGACTTGTTTCTTTGCCTGCTAGCATTAGTAAAGTGGAAGATACAGCAGATTACTAGCACCTCTCAGAAGCAGCTTCTGTATATTTCATATGAATCTTTATATAATCATATGATTAGGTAGACATCGGGAAGGTGAAATTTGGGACTAGATAGTAGAGGCACAGAAGTGTAGGAAGTTTCAGCTTATAATGACAAGTCCTTGATTTGCAGAAGTTTAAGAGGGGAGAATACTTCTCTGCTGGTGAATTTACTATTAAACAGAGAACTTCTTGGGGGAGGGTTTTTACAGTGACTGATGAGTCCACAATTTAGTCAGTAAAACATCAAAAGCATTATGTGAGATAAGGGACCATTTAAAAGGGAGTTTGAAAATAGTTGGGCAAGGATGTTAGGAAAGTTGATAACGACTATTCAGTGGCAAATAATATATAACTTCCCAAGATGCATCTTGCATTCCCAAAAGTTCATGAAATTTGCAAGGAGGTGCCTCTACAATAATTTTTGTACATCAAAAAGACTGCATCACATGTTCCCTAATGTAATAGACAATGCTGCTGTTTCTGCTTAGTATGTTCCCTAATGTACCAGGCAAGTGTTAGAGATGTGTAAGTGCTCAGTGGGGTACTTTAATTCATATTTTTGAGAGAGTGATAAACTGAAAGATTTTAAAGAACAGATTCAGGAGTGTTTGAAGGGTATTTGTTCAGATACAAGTAAACTGACACAAGTCTTATTTTTATTAAGTATTCCAGAGGAAGAGATGTCGCGTAAACTTGAGAGAGCATTGCTGGATTTAATAATGATCATGGCAAAGAAAACAATCAATAGAAAGTAGAAAAAGCAGGGATTCCTTAAATTCTAAAACTGATTGATTATTATTATTGATTATTATTGATTAGCATGAGATTTCAAGTGTAGAAACTTTATTGTTAAAAGAGGGAGACAGGTAATGTACACAAATAAGTGGTATACAGGATGGATGAAAATAAATAGCACACATAAATGGTGTACAGTATCAATAGAAATAAATGGTACATAAATAATTGGTATACAGGATTGATAGAAATAAATGATAAAGAAGCAATTAGTACACAAATAAGTGGTTACTGTGGATTATCTGGCTGGACAAGTAGGTTTCTACTTGACTGCAAAGAGCCTAAGACTGCAATGTTTGTGAATACCATGCCAATGTAAGCTTAGTACAAGTATCATTTTTATAATAATATAGCTTTCTGTTTGTTTCCTTAATTTGTTGACCTGTATTTTCAGTTTGATGTTTATAAAGAAAGAAAGAAGACAATTATCAGTATTGTTAATTAAGAAGGTAGTAATGTAAATGTGATGCTGTGATTATTGGCTGTTTTTTAAAATCTATTATAAATAAAATATGCAAAAAGATGATAAGCAGCTGATGCATTTTATAACTGGATGGCGTGGAACATATGGTATCTGCTAGGTTCAAAACAGAATATGGAGGAGGGCAAACAATTCTCACATATAAGGCCTGCAAATGTGATTATTATTTCTGACCATACAGGACTTAAAAGCCTACAAAATCAATATTGCTAAGAAGGTAACTATACATGAATGATGATGCTGATAATAAAAACAAATTGTTGTTAATTAATTTATAATGGTCCTCCTTTGGAATGGAACATAAAAATAACACCACGGTAGCTGAATTAAAACACACACACAACCAGACACACACACACACACACACACACACACACACACACACACACACACACACACACACACACACACACACACACACACACAAAACTCAATGAATTTCATCCCCTCATCCCACATGGTGGGATCTTTGTCCCATGCACCCTCTTTTATTTATTACTACTACTAAGTGCTTATAACTCAGGGTGAGGGGCCATCACTCAGCACCACCATGTTTCAGGCACTTGTGTTCCTGGAGTGCAGTTTGCACTAAATAATTGTCCATATCCTGTGTATAGGGTAAGATGGGTTTTGCATTTGGTAAGGCATCACTGCCAAATTATGACACTCTAGTATGTTTGCATTTTTTTTTTCAAATTAAACTTTATCCAGAGAAATTCACTACAAACAAAGATATTATTGACTCAAAGCAGCAGAGAGAAGTGGTCAGTAGACCCATATCAAATAAGGGTAATGCTTCAGAATGGGTGATGATGAGACTTGTTTCTTCGTTTATTTAATTTCATTTTGTGTATTGGGTAAGTGTGCATCTGCTTGGGCATGAACCGGGATAATAACATCACAAAAGATACAGAGTATTTAAATTATTACAGAGAAACAGCTATTGCATTTTCATTTGTTACCTTCAGAAACAGTCAAACAAGGTGACTGCAAGTCATTCATCAGAAGGGTAGGGATTTGCCTCACATGACTGACATGGAAAGAACACATGGGACAGTGTGCCAAATATCCAAATTTTCCACTTACACAATTAGGTCAGAATATGTCTGAACTGTAACTCATCTCCTTAAATTTTCCTTTCTAGTATAATTTATTTGTGCTTATTGCATGCTTTCTTACATGCCACTACACTTTTCAAATTATAATTTTGGTTTTGGTGCTTTCCCTAGATTATACTGATAAATGTATAAATCTATAAATGCACAAAGATGCTGATGGAAAAAGATTTGTGGTCCCACAAATCCATCTGCAATTGTCACCTTTCACCTGCCCTTCAATTACAGTTTATTACCAATGGTATTTAAACCCTCTGCTATGCTAAAACTCACATATCCCTCCAGCAGAACATTTTATTCCCAGTTCACAGTCTCGGCCGGCAAAGTGACATTGTCTTATGTCAAGCTTATTCCAGATGTGGCCTTATCAGAGCCTTATACAGTGCATGGATGACTTTTGCATCAGTGAAACTGATGCTCCAAGCTTTGCATCCTTTTAGGTTTAACAACTCTCCCACTGCACTTGCCTGTGTCATGTATTCTAATAGTAATTATTTTTCCCTCCTGGTATATTTATTTTGTTTACTAGATTTTACCATGAATTAATGTATCACTGTCATTTGTCTGCCACCAAAAGCCTCAGGGGATTCTCATTATTGTATTTCAAGGTATTAAGCATCTTCAACCTAACAAATTAGACTATGACCTTTAAAAGTAAAAAAAAAAATCAAAGTCTCTTATACCTTCAAGAAAAAACACTTTCCATTTTCGCAAATCACTTCTCTCTTTTATGTCACTTCATAGACCTGTTCTTTTCTTGTTTTTTTTTTGCTTTGTGACTACATCCCTCACTTTTCCATTTTAAAATCGCACTGCAGTTTGCATCTTCACCCTTTTCTTTATTTCCTTATGACTATACCCCTTGCTCATATATCATGCAAAAGAACCCAAGCTTTCAGCAATTTTATCCATCAAAGTCACAGATCCTCATTAAGTATCTTAGTGTCCTAGTTGTAGAATTTTTTGTGTTCCGAAAAAGTGGGACGGTATATGTCACTGCTTGATTTCTTTGTTATCTGATACTGTATGTGCAATCCTTTATTTTAAAAATGAAAGGTTCACATTGTAGGAATAAGTTCCAAAATGATTGGGCACCTTTAGAAGAAAGACCTAGGGACACTGCTTTATTTTATGCCACAATGTTTTGCTTTGCCCTATTTATCTGTTTTGCATAGGTTCATAGGTTCATACTAGGCTATCTGCCCTCGGGCATTTATAAGCCTAGCCAGAGTGTATTTGGCTTTCGCCACCCATTTTAAATGAATTTTACTATGCCCTTTTTCGAGGTTAGTATACTGTGCCTCTAACAGTGACACAGAAGTGATACCCGGGGTAAACCTACGATCTCCCACCCACTCATTAAGATTCCTCTTAAAGAGAGTCAATGAGGGACTCTGCCTAACCTGGACTGGGATTTTATTCCAGAGTGAAGGGAGCCTCTGGGTTATGAATCTGTCTCTCCAGCATGTCCTATTTATTTCAGTGCTGAGGTTCAAGTCTCTCGAGCGCATAGCTCGATGGGATTTGGATTTTCTGAGGTGCAGCATGTCCATTAATTCCGGGTTGGACATGGCTTTATACGTCAGGCACAGATCGCCTCTGAGCAGGCGGTATGCCACTGAGTAGAGCTGGAGTTTCTTTAACCGGGCAGCATATGGCATCTGTTTGAGCCCTTTGATCCTCTTGGTGAGGTACTTTTGGAGTCTTTCCAGTTGCCTGATGAGGGATGAGTAAAGAGGCACGATGACCTCCCTTGATCTAGATGTGAATCCCTTCATAATTAGGTGGGCTATATAAAATGTTTTTCTAACCACTTTGGCCACGTGGTTTTCAAATGAGAGATTGCTATCAACTTGGGTCCCCAGGTCCCTAATTACTTCTTCCGTACTTAATGGATTAACACCTATGTGGTAATTTGTGGGCACTTTGTTTTTGCCAAAGGGGATGACTATACACTTTTTGGTGTTTAGCTTGAGGCCATGGCTCTGGCACCAGTTGTCTGTTTCTATGAGGCCCTTTTGTAGGATGCTTGTGTTGGCTGGAGAGTCGATTATGGCGCCTAGTTTGCAGTCATCTGCGAACTTGGTCAGCCACAGTCCTTCCATGTTGGCCTGTACCTCCGAGAAATATATACCGAACAAGAGAGGTCCCAGGACTGAGCCTTGTGGGATGCCACTTGTAACTGGTTTGGAGTCTGACATGGCTCCAGCAATTCTAACCATGTGGGTTCTGTCCTTGAGCCAGTTTGCAACCCATCTAGTGACATAGGAGTTTATATTTAAGCTGTTGAGCTTATCTATAATGCCCGAGTTGGGGTTTTGTATCGAAGGCTTTTGCGAGGTCCAGGTAGGCTGTGTGGACCACCTTCCCCTCGTCAATGGCCTTGGTGACTGTTTCAAAGAAATTGACCAGGTTTAAAAGGCAAGATCTGCCCTTAACAAAGCCGAACTGGGTAGGATCCAGTGTCTGTAGGTCCCCAATATCTTTATTTATGAGGTTCATGATGATCCTTTCCATAGCTTTGCAGACCAAGCTAGTCAGGCTTATGGGGTGATAGTTTCCAGGATTTGTTGAGGCACCACCTTTGTGGAGAGGGACCACTGTTGCTGTACGCCACTCTTTGGGTACATATCCTGTAGTAAGGCTGAGATTGAACAGTAGTTTTATGTTTGGGTTTAGTTCTTCTTGGAGTTCATGTAGGACGCAGCCCGGGAACACCGTCTGGTCCCACTGATGCTGTGTTTTTTGCTTTGGAGAGGGCGGCTCTTACCTGAGCATCTGAGATGTCAGGGGGGCAGCACTCTACTGGGATAGATATTTGCCCTTTTGGTGGGGGGGGAGAAGTTTGCGCTGAGCCTGTCACCTAGGATGTTGTTGATGTCTGTGGGTTTGGTGTATTTTTTGGCATTTTGGACTAATTCTGAGCATATCTGGGAATTCCCACCCAGGTTCCTAACATAACCAAAGAAAGCCTTGTGATTATTCTTAGTGTCCTGTGCAATTTTTCTCTTGAAGCTGGCCTTAGACGATTTGATGAGTGCCCGTAGTTTTTTGCTAATACTGATCAGAGATGCCTTCCCTTTTTGGCATTTTGCTCTATCATGTAGTAGCTTCCTCCTTCTATTGTATAGTTTGTTTATGGCTGGGGTCCACCAGACAGGACGCCTGCCTTTGGAGGACTGGGTCTTGGTTTTATTTGGGATTGCATGATCCATGCATTCCTGAAGGTGTTCATAGAATGCGTTTATAAAGGTTTCTGCGGTCTGGGCCGTATTTTCCACAGGCCAGGGGGCTTTGAAGGATTCCACCTCGGTTTTGAGGAGTGTGAAATTTGCTTTAGAGAAGTTTTTCACTGTGGTTTTCTGGGCAGGGGGTGGGGTCGGGATGTGAATATCCAGTGAGATTAGTTTATGGTCTGATCTTACCAGTGAGGGATACACTTCTGGTTGAATATTATTTTTATTAATCTCTTCTATCCTTCTGTGTGATTTATTATACATACATTTGTAGTCTTGAAAAGCAAAATAAGGTGATTTATTTCAGTGAAATATAAACTAATGGTAAACTGAACATTAACGAAATACAAATCACCCTGTCCAAATATTAGACTAGACAGAGTACATAAGAGACTTTTGTGTGTTAACCAGATCTATGCTTCCATTGTGAAACATTTCAATCAATTTAATAATTTACTGTGATTACTTTGATGTTACATATAAACTAGCAATAACTTTCTTTTTGCAGTAGTGTGACTCAGCAGAAAATAAATCAAATAGCACTTTAAAATGAAGTCCATTTTACAATTGCTGTAACTGGAAAAACAGATTATAACTTTGCTGTCTATAGTGTAACTAGAAAAAAAAAATAGAATATAGGAAAATAGCTTTGTGAACTGCATGCAAAACACATTAAAGAGACTGTTATTGCAATACACTCTTCAAGCCCAGATTTCATTACCTGCTTCTCTTTTTACACTCAGGTACAGATTACAGTTGCTTTAACAGGAAGAAGAGAGAAACCCCCCCCACAAAAAAGAAAATAAGAAAGAAATCACTGCTTGTGAACACGTAGAACTACACCAGCTATGTTTTCCTGTGGAAAACAATGATCAGGGAGTTCAGCTTTGCCATGTTTTGCTCTGCAAATTTGTTTTTTTATTTTTTTTCCTTAAAAAATATTTTTATACGTATGTCTACATTTAATATTTATGGATAAAGTCACTGAATTTACTGTATCATTTTCCCCAGGGTATTGTGTTTTTATTTGTGCCCCATGTGTTTTTACTGCAGACTATTTATTTATTTGTTTATGCTAACTTAATAAATACACTGCCTATCTGCATTCAGATACATTCCCAGAAACGTACATACAGAAAACTTTTATTTGGATTCAAAGATGGCTGCCATTCTGTAAACACTGCTGACCTGCAGCTCCTCAATAAACCTGAGAAAAATCTGTAACCTGAGTTGATACCAAGAGGTTTGAACATCAAATTAAAGACAAAAAAGATGCATCTACACTTAATTAATCTATAATCAGGGAAAAAGTGGAAAAAAAAGTATTTATCCATCAGGATTCCAAGTGATTAGCTAGCTCTGACGAGAGAAATAAACAAAGGACTGTGTGCATTCTTCATTTTACCTGTCAGCTTGGGGGAAGGAAAATGTCACAAGAAGGAAAAAGCATGGAAACAACTACTACCAAAACAAAGTTGTTGGAATTACAGTCACCAGTAAAGGATAGGAGTGCGAAAAAACAAAGAATTACTAGACAACAGGAACAACAGAAGCCAGAGACTAGATCTAAAACTGATCAGCCACTGAACATGGATGATATCAAACATGCTTTGTTACCTATACAAGAAGCTTTAAAGGACTTGACTACTCAAACACAAACTTTGGGAGTTTCATGTAATCAGCTGCTTCAGAGAATGGACAAAACAGAGGCTAGAATTTCGGACACGGAGGACAAAATAGACTTGCTGGAGAAGAAAACAAAGGTATATGATGTGGATTTACAAGCCATGCAAAGCAAACTTACGGATTTAGAAGCGAGGTCTAGGAGAAACAACATTATTATCAGAGGGATCCCTGAAAACATTCAGTATGCAGAGTTAATACCAACTATAACACAAATACTTGAAATTTTGTTAAATGATGCTGATGGAGTGAAACAAATTGTGATCGAAAGGGCACACAGAGCACTGAGAGAGGTACAAGCTTCTAATATGCCTAGACCTGTATATGCTAAGATATTGAACTTTCAAGATGTTAGCAAAATACTTTTTACTACAAAAAAGAATGGTGGCTTTGTTATGTGGAAAAATAATAAAATATCTCTGGCTCAGGATTTACCACTACAAATAACGCAAGCTAGACAGTCTTTATCTGCATACTGTAAATTTCTGATTGACAAGCAAATTAAATTTCAGATGAAATACCCTAATGTGCTTACATTTATGGTGGATGGGATTAAATACTCTGTTTCTACTAAAAACGAGGCAAAGAGAGTGTTCCTGAAGGTTTTTAAAGTTCTACCTGCATCAGAGGGCTGAAAGAAACTTCCGTTGAGATTGGCATGCTCCTGAGGTCAGATCCAGTATGTACTATACTTTGAGGCTTAGGTAATCCTTTGTTCCCTGCTTAAGTCGTTTAGGCCTCTGTAAAAGCAATAAAACTATTTGTTTGCGATAATCCGAGGGTCTGCTGGCCGTTTTCTGAACTTTTATGACCTCTACGAACGATTTTCGTCGAGTGGTAAACAGGAAATCCCTTGAATGCAGCTGAGAGTGTAGATTTCGATGTAACACTTCCTGTGGTCCGGCTGTGAAAGTGGTCCCCCGTCGCGAGTATTACTGATGGTTTCCTGGCTTGAGAAGCTGAAAAGAACTGACATAATGTGTTAATGTTTTTCTAACAAGTAAATAACACTAGAAGGTGTACGTGAAGCACATAATAACATCTGTTTTTCCTGTTTTTTTTTTCCTTAGGCTTATAGTTTAGAACCAAACCATATTTTTACACTATATGCAGTGGGTGCAAGGTTTAGCACTGTATACATGAATATAAATAGGTAAATAGTGACTATTGGGTGGTGTTAATCAGATAACTAATGTTAGTATAGTTGGGAACTAAAGCATGCAACTGCAAAACTTTGATAATTGGTAGTTGTAGGCACTGTGTATGGTACAGATTTATAATGTGGGATGCATTTACGTTTTTTTTTTTTTGTTGTTTGTTTTTTTGGTTTTTTTTTCTTTCTTGCTCTCTCTCAATAAAAGTGGTATATAAATAATGATTGAAACAAAAGAGGTATTTGGGGTAGGAATAAATAGCTAGTCAATATATTAAATTTTTTCTTTAAATGGTAATAATACCTTACAATGGAGATTAGGAAATGTTTTAAGTTTTATTATATGAAGCTTTTAAATATGTTTGTGTTTTTAACCATGTTCATATTTTCTCACATACAAGACCTATATAAGTCCTGGTCCAGGGGTAAAGTGGGCAAGCACTGGTTTGGGACAGGATATAGGAAATGCTTCCAGATTATGTTTAGTATGCAGTTAGTACATATCCATTGGACAATTTCCCTCTTATACTATTATTGGATAATTAGACCTGTCAATGTGGGAATTAGACTCATGGAATGTTAAAGGGCTCCAGAACTTGAAGAAGAGGAAGCTGTTGCTACACATATTGCAACAGGACAAAGCACTGTTTGCATTTTTACAAGAAACACACTTGTTAAATGATCAGTGGGATGATATTAGGAAAAAGAACTGGATCAGAGCGGTAGTGGCATCAGAAAGCAAGACAAACAGTGCTGGAGTAGCCATAATTATTAAAACTCGATACAAAGACAAGATTTTAGACTCTAAAGTGGATCAAAATGGGTGATGGTGTTATGTTATTTTATCGGATAATGCACTTGATAAACCTCTTTTACTTTTAAATATATATGCACCATGTAATGACCAACAAAGTTTCATAACATCATTATATCCAATCTTAACACAGTATGATGGTTATTATTTTATTGTGGGTGGGGACTGGAATACTTATCAAAATCCAAAGTTGGATAGGTCTTGTCCACAAAGAGCATTTAATAAGCAGGCCGGGATAGCATTAAATGACTTTAAGGAAGATTTTCAATTATATGACCCCTTTCGTTATGCACATAATATTAATAATGCAAGTAAGTATACCTTCTATTCACCATGCCACAAAATGTGGTCTAGAATAGATTTTTTCTTGATATCCAAAGAATTAATGAATTTGGAACCAGTAGTGGTTATACATACTCGTTATCTATCAGATCACTCAAAAATTTCGTTAAGTTTTACTAAAGATTTAAGAGATACAAGAATGCATAGAGGTTACAATTGGTCACTCAATCCAAATCTGTTAAATAAAAAGGATATAATAGATGGAATTGTAAAATATCTGAAAGGCTTAACAGATAGGATGAAGCTTCAGGAACATACTCCTGATATTGAATGGGCAGCAGCTAAATCTCAAATTAGAGGATTTCTTTTGCAAAAAGCCTCATATTATAAGAAAATGCAAAACAATGATATTCAAAAATTAGAAACAAAAGTGAAGCTACTTGATAAAGAACTGATTCAGAATTTTAATGCTCAAACAGAGAAGCAAATGTTGAAATGTCAAAGGGATCTTTTCTTGCTGCATAATAGTAGATTAACACTTCAGGAGCATAGGTGTTTAGTGAAATATGCCAATAATGTTCAAATACCGTCAAAAGCATTGGCAAGGATTATAAATCAATCAAAAACAACTGTACATATTTCGGAAATACAATGTAATTACACAGTGTATTCTAAAACTGAGGATATTATTGATATTTTTGAAAAAATCTATACTAAGGTATATGAGGGTCAAATTGAAAGGTCTATACATAAACAGAATAAAAGGTTCTTGCAAAAAATGAACTTTCCAAAATTAGAAGAGAGTCTGCAAGGTGATCTGATTAAACCTATATCTCCGGAAGAGATAGTATATGTAATTCAACATATGAAAGTACATAAGTCACCAGGTCCTGATGGTTTGACAGTTGAATTTTATAAAGAGTTTGCTGATAGTTTTGGTAAAATATTGTCTCATGTATTTAACTATATAATTAGAAATAGAATTAGTGATCCTAACCTTAATGCGTCAAAAACAATCTTTATACATAAAGCTAACTCAGACCCCCAAAAGCCCAGACAATTACAGGCCAATAGCATTAATAAATGTGGATATGAAAATTCTAACTACCATTATAGCATGTAGGTTAAAAAAGATTATGATACATTTAATTTCTAAGGAACAGGCTGGATTTATGGCAACTAGACAAACTAGTGATAACACACTTACACTACATAATATGATGATGTATGCTAAACAAAACAACTCTAATATTTATGCCCTTATAATAGATGCTCAGAAAGCATTTGATAGAGTGGATATAAACTTTTTGTTTGATGTGTTACCTTATTTCAATATGCCCCAGGAATTTATTCAGATATTACAAATATTATATAGTAATCCGTATACTACGTTATATATTAATAGGAGTTATTCTAAAAGAATACAGATTAAAAATGGTACACGGCAGGGTTGCCCTTTGTCCCCCTTATTGTTTAATCTTTATTTAGAACCTCTATTTTTATATTTTAAGCAAAATTTGTATCATAATGCACCAATACTTTATAGGAATAAATTATTAATGTCGGCATTTGCTGATGATTTTATTATTTATTGTACAACCCCAATTTCTGATAGTGAAAAGATATTAAATGTTATAAACGAATTTTCAGAAGTCTCTAATTACAAAATTAATTTGGAGAAAATGAGTATTTTCCCGTTAAGAACCCCTAAACCTTTTTCATTAATGTCCCTGGTGGGGAAGATATCATGTAAAGAAAATATTAAATATTTGGGTATTAGCTTCTCTACGGATAATACGGATTTTTATAGTAATAATATTAAATGAGTATGGGAACAAATAGTAGCTGATTGTGGCAGATGGAGGAATTTAAGACTACCGGTATTGGCAAAAGTATCAATAGTGAAAATGAATATATTACCACGAATGTTGTATATCTAGGTCTGCTCAAGTATCAATTTCAAAGACAGTTTTTAAACAAATTCATACAGATCTAGCTAAATTTATTTGGGAGCCAAAGAAAACTAGAATATCGTATGAGAAATTAATGACCCCGAAGAGTAGAGGAGGACTTGAGTTACCGAATTTTGAAGTATACTATTTAATTGTGAATGCCAACAGGAGTTTAAGAATAGCTAATTACGATGTAACTAGTACAAAGTGGATACCAACTTGGGTGGTCCTGAATTACAAGCATATTCTAGATCGGAATATAAATCCTAAAGCTTTACCCTTTTTGGGTAAAAATAGTTTGATAAAGTATGAGATTATGGACCACTTAAAAACATATGTGTTATCTTTGCAAAATTTATTCCAGTCGGTAGACTTGTTGCAATATATGATGTTTTTTCAACCTTTCCACAGGAATCCCAATTTTAAACTAAATAATCAGTTGATTGATCTTAGTAAATTCCCATTAATAGTTAATTTGACTCTGATTGATGCTTTTAATAAATTTAATTTATCGGCTTCGCAAGTTAGACAGGAATTGAACCTTCCTAAGAGTTATATGGTTATAATGAGACAAATCAGAGAACTTGCTCTGAGTCATTTTGAAAACTTTAAACCTGTAGCCGGAATTGTGGATAAATGCTCTGAATTGTGGCAGGCTCTCCAACAGGAGGTCAAATTTATAACAAGAACAAATGAATTAATTAAAGATTTAAAATTCCAGGATAAAATTCTGTTGTCAGGGTATTGGGTAAACAAAATGACAGTAGCAGATAATCAGGTATTAAAAGCAATTGATTTAACAATAAAATCGGTCTCTTTTCAAAAGTTGATGTATACGCAGTTGATGATTTGGAATAATGCTTATTATACACGTCTTACGTTACATAAATTCAATCCTAGGAATTCTCCAACTTGTCCATATTGCACAAATCAAAAGGCGGATCTTCTTCATATGTTCTGGAGCTGCAAGTGTATATATAAACTTTGGAACTCTCTTAGAACACAACTACAAAAGATGGGTTATCAAAGTTCAACGTTATCATGGGAATTTATGATTCTACATATTCCTCCAAGAGAGCTCTCTAGATCGCAAACTATAATATGTATGAATATTTTTTTGCTGATGAAGTTGTATATAGCTACAAATTGGTTAGAACCAGATAAGACATCATGGGATAATTTTAAGCTTGTGGCTATAAAGCATATATTAGCACATAAATTACTCCTGAAGCAAAGTAACAAAAATATTAATAACCCGAAAATATGGGAAAAGGTTTTTAATATTATATTAGCATAATACTGTTATTAGGAATATATTAAAGTTTGGATGTATATGTGGAGGAAATAATGTTTTGAAACCATGTATGCTGTGTATGGACGCAAAGTACTTCTACAAATGTGTTGGCTTTGTTTTTTCTTCCCTGGCGTTTTATTTTTTGGAATAATGACGATTTTTAAATGGAAGCATTTCGTGTAGATATTGTATATAGTTTTGATAGTAATAGTAGTGAATTATGTGTGTGATTTTATTGTATTTGGAAAATATATATCAATAAAAATTTATTATGGAAAAAAAAAAGAAAACTTTTATTTGTTTAATTTGATATTTATGTAGTCTCACTGGGCACTGCATTGTTCCTCTTTCAAGGAAGCCTCAGTAGTAATAAAGAACTTCAAGCAAATGTACAAAAATGGGGAACATAACTCAGATCATAAATACTAGGCAGCCATAATAAACAAGATGATTTACTTCTAAGTTATAGAGTGATCAATAAAGTCTCATATGTAAATGTATAGCTAAAATACATATAAAATATAAGTTACAAGAACAATTCAATCAACAGTCATAATCATCATTGAAAACGACTTGGCAATGACACATGCAAGTTGGGTATAGGAATATTAAAATATGTGACCGCATCTAAACAGGTAAGTTATTTCATATCTGGAATATATATATATATATATATATATATATATATATATATATATATATATATGTTTTGAATATGGCATAATTTCTATAAACAGGCATTATACAGGCAGTATTTTATTTGGGGGGGGGGTCCTGCTAGTTCCTGCTGATCCACAGGCAGGTGGGCAGGCTTATAGCACAATCCTGATTTGTTCATTAATCACTCTCTGTCTCAGTACCAGCAGCTTTGACTCAATGTAAACTGTCATGAAGGGGGTACCCCCTCTTCAGAAAGAGACTGCATTATGGCATCTAATCAGTGTACCATAGTATGATGCCTGGGCTTTTTACGAAGATAAGAAGGGGAATGTGTGCACATTCTGAAGCACAGCTGAGTATGGCCTCTCCTGTTTCACATCATGCAATATAAATAGGAATAATGTCAGCCATGTTAGGACTGGGTGATCCCCCATGTGATGCAGAAGAACTGGCAGTGTGCCTTCTGTGCCTTAAAACAGTAGTTGAACCATGGTCATCAGTAGTACTGATGGAAGTCTTGGCCCATATTAGTAGACCAGTAATACAACAGACAGCAGGGCAAGAATACAAGATTCCAGGAGAAATTTGTGACAGATAATGGTGAGTGTTGTATGAATTACTTATTATAAGAGAAGTGCAAAATGGAAACCAAAGAAGCAGCCCTTTCTTATGCAAAACCCTTTCTTGCGGATTATTTCCTTTGCTTAATACTGCATAATGACATAAACTATGGTATGTTAATAATGTAAGTGCTGAGAGCACTGTTTAAGTACTTGTATGATGGAATGTGGTCTGAGTTTGATTAGTGAGCAAACATGATGAAATCTCTAATAAAGGTAGTCCATAACAATCTTTTCCCTCTTTTTGTTCATATTTTCTTTGAAACTTTATCTCAGAGTTGTGCTTCATATATACCTCTGCATTTTTAAAGGTTTCTTATTATAAAACACCCTTCTTCCTGTTGTTTGTATTTTTAGATTTTGGCATGATTTTATAAGGCTGTTAACTTGGCTTCCTGGTACTTATACCTGATCTTATTTGGATCACCTGTGTTTCATGAATATAAGGAGATGTAGTCTCCAGTGCTACAAATAGCACCTTAAAAGCACATGCTAGTGGTGTATATAGAAAGACCCATGACTGCTGCTCAGCTGATGCGAGTTCACTTACTTACTCTGACAACTGACAGAGCAGGCAGGGGAGGATAGATGAGCCCATCCTGTGAAGAATGTGCGTGAGCCCAGGGGCAGAGATGTATGGGCTGGTCTTTTGTAGTGAAGATCGGAGAAACTGCCATAAGGTGCCTTCTGTAGCTGGGATGTCCTGCAGCCATCATCTCTTTGCATAACAGAGGGGCAGTGCAGTGCTAATTCCCACTACATTTATTTTACATTTGTTGACCGGGATGGTCCGACTGGATACATATCCATTTTCAGCGGAGGCCCGGAGAGAAAAGCTCCACATTGACAGTAAGTTACATACATGTTACATAGATACATATTGTTTCATTTAGTAATTAATACAAACGTGGAGAAGACATGAAATATATGTATTATAAAAAAAATATCTTAGGAATAACAAACACAGACTACAACATAACATTTTCTATCCTGGGTTGTCCATTTAGCAAAGATTTAAGGGCTTCCATATATGAACAGAAAAATTCACAAGGAAATATGGGGTCAGGTCAATTGAGAAAAAGGTCTAAAGTTTTTATATTTGGATAGTCCTGTAGAAAAAAAAATGAACTTGCCTTACTGAAGAGGAGATTAATCTCACCCAAGGATGTTGCTGGGCACACATAAGGGACAGGGCTTAAAGGTAAAAACCCACTAGTTATAATGGCTGCCTTAATGATAACCATTGCCAGCTGACCTTCAACCCAGTGTTAGGGAGCATATGGACTGACTGGCTGAAGTGGGAATAATGCTAAATACATGGGTCAACTGGCTGAGAGGGGCTGATGATCATCAGGCAGTGGGGGTACAAAATATGCATAAATAAAAACATACAGTTCTTTTAAGTATGGCATTTACACAGAGACAATGAGAAAATCATTTTCTAATTTATCCCCTTCCAGTGTACCTTCCAGCTTACCTTCTGCCACTTTCTGCTCTAATTACTCCTAACCTTTGTGTCCCAATCCCAGGTACTATCTCATGAAAACTCTTTTCTAACAGCAATGTCCCACTCCAGGTGATAAATGTCTAATATTTTCACAACTAATGTGATGCAGTTGCCACTTTTTCTACCCAGTTCTTTTTTCTCTTCAACAATCACTATAGCTCCCAAATGGACAGATTTTCACAGAATGCCCAGATTTTTGCCTCATATTTTTAGTATCTTCATCATAAAAATGTTGTTGTTTTTTGGCAAATTATTGGCAAATAATTGAGAACTGAAGTCAGAAAATAATGGCATACATTTGAATTTCAGATTTCATACAATTCATGTTGATGTAAAACCTGTTATTCTAGCAACTTTCTAAGTTAGTAAGACCAATATTTAAAAATTGTCCCTATTTTTGGGCCTTTGTCTCCACATTATTTATAGCTTTGTCCAGATTTCTTGCTCTAAGAGGTTGAGACGTCTGACAATCACTCATGTAATCTATCACCTCCCATTTTGTATTCTGCCTCTGGGCATCTCTTCACATTATTATTTATTTTTCACTTTAACACAGAACAGTTTTTCTCTTGCCAGATCTGGGTTTCATCATATTTCCATTTATTCTTTCTGCTAACTCCCAGACTGTCAGACTTATTGCAGATTATAGTGTGATCAAGGAAAAGAAAAAATATTGTTGTGTTTTCAGATATATGAAATGTCTTTTATATAGCTGTCAAAGAAGAACTTCTGATCTAGAAGAATCCTTTCTGGTCAACCCTCAACCTCATAGCACCTTTCTCCCCTTATCATTGCTATCTGTTTGTCCCCAGAACAATTTTGTGAGTAAATCATAACAACTGGAATTGTTCCTATAACTATCATGCTTATTATACTTTTGTGTGAAACACCATTAAACGATTTATAGATATCTGGTCAGAATGCATTCTTTGCTCCTCCCTAATTAATTGTTTGGCTGTCTTCTGGCTGATTGGTTGGTAGATTAATTGTTTAATTGTTACACGTGTTTGCATTTTGATATACAGGTACCACCAAAAGGCATGATATTTTTTTCACTGGAGATCTGGGAAGTAATTATTTCAAACAGAATAAACACTGGATCTTTTACGTAAAACAATAAGAAATGTTTATCATTGCAATATATGGTAAAAAGGCAACATTCAAACAGTACAGGTGATGAATAAACAGATAACTATATAGACCCTTATGTGTTCTACTTTATCACAAGATCATCACAGTTCATTTTTTGTGGAAGTGAGATTAGAATATCATATATAATAAGGATGAAGAAATGAAAGGTTGCATATTCCTCTACAGAATAAGAAGCAAAGTAAAGAAAAAAGTGGTAAAGCAGTTGGTGACATAAGGACAAAGAACATGGAGAAAAGGCAAGGCGATGATTCAGATGGAGACTTGGCAATGAGAAAGAGTGAGGAGCGTTTTAACTAGATCAAAGAGAGGAAGAGATGGTGTAGTTTGATAAAGAATATAACATAAGGTGAGAAACAGTGAGGGAAGGTGGAGAATAGATCGGAGCCGGAGAAAGAAGGAAGAGATCGAAAGAACAAAAAAGATGAAGGACAACAGTTACTAGAGCTACAGCTATGCACCTGACATTATTTTGATCCTTAAAAAAACAAGCCCCAGGATTCAGAAGCATGCTTAAGGCTGCTGTGTAATGACTAATGCCATAGTGGCGTGATGTAGCTCTAATGTCATTATCAATTAAGGAAGAAGGACTTAACACCTCAACTATTAACTAATGAAGACATCTGCACATGTAAATGACATTGGCAGCAAATACATGGCTGCAGTTAAAGAATTCAGGAACAGGTATAATATGCCAAGAGCTTCTATGTGTAGACCTTTATATTTACAAGACATGCCTGAGAAAAGATGAAGGAGGAAAAAGTTCTCTCAAGCTGAGAATAACATTATTCCGCAAGCCCGCCATGAACATGGTCAGCAGATGATGCGGAGTGAAAAGATAGACTGCGCCTTTTAAGGAGTGTGTCTGATGGGACCTCATGGAGCAGATGAATGTGGCCACAATCAAATGCATGAACATGTATGATGAAGGATCATAAACCTGATTGCTCATGTATGCACTAAGGCAGAGTAGCAAAGGGACATGGGTACGTGTCCGCTAATGGAATCACCCTGAAGTGTTACAGAAGCATTCCTAGCATCACTGTCTGGAGGGACATGACAGAAATCAACTGTGGAGTAGAACTTCATCAAGCACCTTATGTGTCAGCAGGCAGTGGTGCTTATGAGTATTACTTAACATGTAGGGCAAGCCATATAACCTTCCTGACTCAGACACATATAACTAATGTGCATGTTTTTTTTTCTTGTTACAGGCACATATGGACTAAAGCAACAATATCAGTCTGCACAAGGTATGCTAACTTTAGGTTCTGCATGCCATGCTGTTCCATTGGTGTACCATCACTGGTTTGTGGGTGTTTGAGAAACATGCATTCATATACTTGGGTGTTTTTGTGTGCTTTCGCACATGCTTTGGTGTCAGGTTCTTCAGCTGTGAATGACAGCATTCCGGAAAACAGGGACCTGCTGAGCCCACTGATGCCACATCATGGCACAACTGAAGGTCATGGTGGTGGTGTTACACATGGCTAATGCAATAGTTATAATACCCTCCCCATCCAAGGACCCAGCTTCTGTGCTTCTGCAACCCATCTCTCAGTCCCAAGATTCAGCAGATGGACAGGAGCCAGCTGACACATCAGCACAGGATACATCATCTTTTCCTTGACTGTGGCAGCTCCCTTGACTTGGAAAGAGCAGTAGGGGTTGGTGCACTGGTTGCCATCAACCCCAATGGATACCACCCGCTCACCATTGTACAGGGACTGACAGATACCAGTAAATCATAACAGAGTTTGTTGGTGTGGTATGTGGTCAGTGTGATAATCTGTGAGAGGGCCTGGTCCATTTATGTAGCATATTTGAAATCATGATAGGGAGTCTGTACCTGCAGATATCCCTGTGTGGCTACCCATCATAACCATTATCATTCTCATGGCTAGTGTGCCTCTCCTTTTGGCGGAGAAGCCCACCATAGGAAGGTGATGGCATGGTCTAGGACCCATAACACCACCATCTCCACACCTCCAACCAAAGATGAGGACTCCACAAGATGTCATGACTGTAGAAGTGGACAGGGTGTTTCTGCAGAAACCACCTATATCACATCATGCTGTTCATACTTCCAGAGCACTCCATCCTCTGTGCATGCTGTAGATTGTGCCTCTGAAATTGTACCTTTGACATTCCCTAGACAGGACATCCCCATAGACAGGGATATATATATATATATATATATATATATATATATATATATATATATATATATATATATCTTGGTGTACATATCTCCTGAGGGTACTTTTGTCTATCAGACCTCAACACAGTGCAGCATCTTCTAGTAGAGCTATGTCCATGTATACTCACAGCTGTCTAACAGCACCACCCACATCTGCCTAGGTAATTCACACTGGAGACCTGAAGCCACTCCCCCTCTGTGAATAGACTACCTGACTCCCCAAAATCTCCAGATCAGGAGACACACACACACACACACACACACACACACACACACACACACACACACACACACACACACACACACACACACACACACTAATGCACAATGTGACTAGTCCATGTATGGAATACCATAATTCTGGTTCTAGTGCTGCATGCTGTTTCCTACAGAGAGCTAAAGCCCTTCAGTCCTGATTGCAAATGCAATACCTGCATTAATTTCTTAATGATGGTAATGCACAAAGACTACTTGGCATCTGCCAATCTCACCCCTTAACACTTTGCACCCAGGGTGGCTGCCCACTTCACCCCACCCTAGCCATGCTTCTGACTGCAGTTGCCTCCATCTTGCTTAGTCATCCTCTGTGTTTTGGTCCCTTATGGGCTCCTTAACAGGTACTTCCTCTGCTTCTGAATCTAAAGGTTGCTCCAGTGTCAAGTTTTAAGTAATCAGGGAGACTGAGAGCTCCCACCTTAATGAAAACCTTAATGAAATTTTGGAGAAAAAGGATCTGCAATGATAGATCTGCCATAGTGTATACATAGACCCTGGTTTAAATGGATCATGCTCCAGTAAAAGCATTCTGAAACTCAGAAATCTGGAACACTATAAATTCTGCTAAAAGCATTTGGCAGCACATCACCACATCAAGCAAAAGGCTTTCTTCTTAACTTCCCCATATATTATAGGGCTGACATATACCACCTGATTTTCAGTGGTGCAAGCTGTGATCTAATAAAGCCCTACAAAACGTGTGAAAGTGCCATGGACAGAACTCACGATGTTAGAGAAAGAAGCCAAACAACCCTGATCTGCAGCTAAAGCCAACAGACTGAATTAGACATTTTTACAAAAAAAACATCTTTTTAGATGTTTTCTCATAAGTTTTTTAAAAACATTTTCTATTTGAATAGATTGTTCTTTTGACTGTGTCCTTTAGAATATGAAATCCTAATATTTTTGCTTACTCTTTTTAAAGAACTTTTTGTACTAACCTTGTACTATTGTTATTATGTACACATTTATTTCTCGTGTCTCTTGACAGACTAAACAAATATGGTAGTTTTATAATGATTGTTGAATTTTGGTGTGATTTCTACAACTCCATAAAAGTGGGCCTCTTGCACATTTCCACATTAAATAATTGTATTTCATAACTGCAATCCTGACTGATGTAATTAAGGCTGAATAAAATAACACATGCTGTATTTAAACTACCCTTTGTAAACTCACATATATGTGAAATGTTTAGCATTGTTGCCACCAAAGGGAATTAATGAGTGAAGTCTGAGGGTGCTCAGGACCAATCAAATGTGAAATGCAATTTAGATTGTTCTTATTTTAGTACCCATTGGCTAGAAAGGTCTGCCCCCTGATTGGCACTTCGATCAGCCTGGTGACCAGTACAATTACAAGGTACCAACTACTGTTACCCTCTTAATTATTCATAAACCTAGCAAGAGCCAGTCCCTGATTGGCTGGCTCCTAACAGTAGCCTTCAACTACCTCCAATTCTTGTTATGCCTAAGGCTTCATATTTAAGTCTGATGACCTTTATAAACCAGAAAAAAGTTAATCTAAAAGTGAGCTGAAGAAGTCTAATTTATGTCAAAAACACGTCATTGAAATAATGGTTGATCAAAAAGAAGCAAAAATCTCTGGAGGATTTTCCACTGATTTTATTAAATGTGCTATAGCTTGCATATTTCAGCCTATCCATTAGGAATACAAAGCTACAGAGAACAAAGGCTAGTACTAAGCTAACTGCTCTTGTGAGCCATTTAAGCTCAGCCAATTACCCCATGGGAGAATCAAACCCTGCACTAATTTTGAGAGAAGCTCTAACATTGTAATTGGAATAAAATATTTTTAAAAAATAAAAAGGGAAGGATTTCAACCACTGCTTGTTTCCTCCAGAACGACTTTGGCTATTGTATCTTAGGAAACCCTTTATTGATTTGGAACTTGGGACATGGTCTGATTGGTCTTACCCAGGCTGGTTAAGAAGGATCTCCCTGAATGGATCTGTGTTTGATTCTGCCTCTGATTCCAGGATGCTCTCTTTCCAAATATGTATCCCCTTTATGCAAACATTTGTTTGCATAAAAACATGTTGTGCAATATTGCACATACAACAACTATTTTACTGTATGCTTCAGAATGGGACTATGGGGCATCACTGGAGATATCTAGTCAGTGGAAACAGGTCCTCATCAATCTGAGCACAAGTTTGACAAGTGTTCTGGCCTATGACAGGGAAGTGTTGCATACATTCTCTGATATGGTCTGTGTATTCTTTATCAGTGTCATTAGCCATGTTTCCAGATAGTATCTGGCATCACCATAAGATGATCTATGGGAAATTACTACGCACAAATCACTGATATAAGTTAGAATGTGCACAGATGTGGGAATCCTGGTCACTGTCTGGGTAGCACACCAACACATTGTATATTATGCCTTGCACATTGCACATCATGTGGCAGTTGACACAGTAGAATCTCTTGTGGTTAATGCACTGTCTACCTAGACATGCCTTGATAGTAATGTTAGTGCAGTGAAGGGCTCCCAGTACATCAGAAAAATGGGCTATTTCATAAAATGCTCCCATGGTGTTTCTTCTCTCCTGTATTGTATGTGGGAACCATGTATGCTCCTCCACATGTTGTAGCATGACATTGAGAAAATGGTGTAGTATCCTTCAGGCAGATGTCTGGGATACAACCACCATGCCCCCCCCCATTTGTCACTAGAGAGTCCATGTAGCCAATATTCTCAAAGCTAAGTATAACCTTGGGGTCCTCAGGGGCATCTCATGACTCTTCGTAATCAGCTTGTCACATCTCAACCAGCTCCTGTCCACACAATAGTGGTCCACTATTTCTGTGTCATGGAAGGAATGAAATGTTAGGTGTGGACAGAGGACATGGTGGCACCACAGGCAGTGGGATGTAACGCCATGGCTATTGCCTATGAGAACACCCTCATGCATATGTATATCTTTTAAACTAGTGGCTACCCCTAACGTGTTCATGGTCTCTGTTTCAGAACATCAGAATTTTACTATGAACAGCAACTCTGGTGGTCATGCCTTGTCACACTAAATTTATAAATTTCTGAACCACACCACCATATTAGTTACCTCCATCGGCATTTGCTAACACCCTCATTTTAGTAATGTTGCTCATTTCAATATCATTATAAGTTCATTTGCATACTATGCCAGTTGCAATATTTCACAGCCTAGGCAGCTCATGCTAACTGCATCTCTGAATCAGCTCCACATTGTGCATATCTACTCATCACACTGTTTCACCTGCCTCAATGCTTTGTTTGATTCTGAATAACAGAGAAGAAAATATACTCTTCAATAAGAGAGGAGCTGTAAACAGTGGTTTAAAGGTACACCCTAATGTCTGCTGCAAAGTGCTAGGGTGTATAGCGATACAGAGTGTAAACATCACAACTTATCTTCTCAGCAACGGAACATAATCTGGTAACTAATGAATAATCATATTGTGAAAACTGATTGTTCTTTTGGTACATGAGTCAGTGTTTGTCACATACACCTGAAGTAATGCAACTTCTTTCAGAACACTGTGTCGTGCCTGGACACATGGTGGCTGGAGAAGCAATAAGTAACAGTAGCAAACGCATATACAATAATTAGCTCATGTCAATCACAGAGAATCATTCTTAAATGGTAATGTAAGCTCTACAGAGCTATACAGCAATCCAGATAAATACAAATGATGTGCTATTGTCCTTTCAAATTCCAGATTAGGAAAGGGAGGAATAAGCGTAGAAAATTTAGCCTATGGTAAGCTCCATGTCTTGGAAACAAAAGCAAGTTCTTCAAAATATAAGTTCTTTGAAAAATGAGCTTTTTTGCTTTTTTTTACTCACTTGCCTTCTGTAAGGTAAAGCTCCCCATACTCCCATGCAGACAAAAGCTCTCTGCACCCTTTGACTTAAAATAATCAAGTTCAGGATCATTGAACTTCAGGAAACAGGCAAAATCCAGCCAAAGTGATCTCAGCATTTGAGCAGCTAGTAAGATACTGGTTTGGTAATGTTTTATCATTATGAGAGCAGCAAGGTCTGTGAGTTTAAGCCTTTTGTCCAGTGCAGAACCATGACATTTAGTCTTGGTGACAACTTTGGTTACCAAACATACTTGTCGAGGTGAACAGGTTGGCCATTATCTTTCCGGTCTTGTTGCTCTAAGAAGTACTTTGCTGTTTGCATGATTGAAGATAGTCATTTGGTTATCCATTCAGTGTTTTAGATTGAAAATAACTCCTACAGAGGCAAGCATTTGTTTTAATAGTTATAGAAGCAAGAAGAGTATGACCCGACATCTCTGTGGTGTTGCCCCAGAAGATAAACATGCACATAGAAATACTGAGGCCCAAAGACAGTGCCTGCAATTCACTTAGTCACAATGACATTTCCAGAATTGGTGTTGTGCTTTCTAATATTCTGTATCTCAGCTGTCAGATAAAGTATGGAACCAGCCAACACCATGAAAGTGAACTACGAGAATGACAGGCAAACATAAACTCCACATCCATAATGATAAATACTTTGTACAGAGCTGGTAGTAATGTTACATTACAACAGCCTGTATATTATAATGTACAGGCATTAGTGCACAGTACTGGAAATATTCCTGTATAAGATGCATATCTACTAACACAACATGTTCGAACTCAAGACATTACTATTGCAAAAGTATGTTCATACTATGCAGTAGCACACGAGTAAAATGTCCATTCACCTAAAAACTGTAGGATCGCCTTACTTATCTGCACCAGTGCTATCTGTTATCAGTGTTATGTACAAGCATTTCTACCAATAAGCAGAGCACCTCTACTGTCAACATGTTTCTCCCAACTTCATTCCCTTACAACTTCTTTTTCTATGTTTCAGTGCTTCCAACTTGTCACATTTTCAGCCTTTTCAAAAGCATCTTATCTCATCTATCATTACTAGCACTCTTCTCCAACCATCACACCCATTTTTTACATTTGTCTTTTCTGACCTTCTGACCCATTTCTTTCCACTCCTAACTATTTTGCTTTTTATGAAGCCCATAGTGGTCATCGTTTTTAATCTCTCTCTTCTCCACTTTACCACATTCCCTCTGCCTACTCCAACTAAAAGGGGCTGCCATTCTTTTTCCAATTGCTTTGTGCTTTTTCCCATTCTCTAGCAAATCCTCTCCAAAGTCCCCTCACTTCTGCATATACTCACTATGTGTGCAGACTTTCTACTTTCCCTTCTCCACACCTTCAGCATCCATCTGAGTCCCCAGAATTAGAGAAACAGAGTTTTGTGAATTAATGACCGACCTGTTAAAAATGCCAAACTATTACTTTAGCAGGTTGATAATTAAATAATTGTTTTGCAAGCATTTACTTACCCTAATCTAATTATACTGGCCCCCAAAGTGATGTACATGCCTCCTCCCGCCATATTAATATTAATGCCGTAAACAGGGTGTGACACCCCACTATTAGCAACTGTAATCAAGGAGCCTCAATTCTCATCACTAGCACCAGTGGGAGATGTACACTGGGAGGATGACAAGTGCACACACAGTATTTCCAGATGCAGCTCTCTGCATCAGGTGCAATTTCCCTTAAGAGTGCACAGAGACCATAGTAAGTGTGGGGCTGGTTTCTCCATCTTTCTCCAGATCTCCAATAAGATTCCCCACTGGCACAGCTATAGAGTTGAGATCTCAGCTGAGTAGCCAAGCCAAGACCTTCAACACCCGCTCTGTCCAACCAGTGCTTCATGACCCTGCCCAAGTACCTGACACACACAAGCTTTGAGGTTTGATTCACACACACACACACACACACACACACACACACACACACACACACACACACACACACACACACACACCTGGGAAAGGCTGGCACAGGTTTACTAGCTATGCCCCCTTCTTCCAAGACTATAAGGTAGTTATCACTGCCACCAGACATGTCCTTATCAGCTACTTTAAGGCCCTTAACAAAGGGTGTTCGATCTTACTGTGCAATGGTACTATTAATCCAAATGGTAGTTTGACCAAGAGAAAGCTATTAGGAGTGGTCCACAGTGTCACCAAATAAATATGTAAGTACTCTCAGAGCTTAAATATGTCTCACAAATATCAGCCAGAATTAAAGGTTTAAATATATTTAATAATAAGTAATAAAAATAAGAAATTGCTCAGTATATAATCACAGTTACATCAGAGTTCAAAATCGCAGTAAATATTTAAAACAACATTGCAAAACTGTCTCAAATAAATAAAGAAAAACATCTAAATTATGCTTTGCTATATTCCTGACTATTTCTAAATGACTTATACTGTTCCCTAGACTTACTTATAGAGAAAGCAGGCAGATGTGGTGAGTGGATGTTCTTGTCAGGTCAACGACAAAATACAAAATGTCCAGTCTCTCTCTCAGAGAGTTCTTAAATTACTATTTTAGATATTACTACTGGGGTAGCTTGCAGCATGATATCACTTCTTGTCATCTGACTCTATCCCAGGTGAAAGCCCCCACTGATGCAGCTAGCAGCATTGAGCATCTACCTGTGACAATGCATAAACTTCAGATCTTTTGGCAGATGGTGGAAGTCGTAAAATAATTTACATTCCTCCACATTTAAAGACAATACAAAAAACTTCTAGTTCTAGACATTATGTCTCCTGTTGCACTGAAACTGACAGCTAACATCTCTTTGGCCCAGCCATTAAGTAATTAAATCTCAACTATTCTTTTGAAGTTAACGTCTTGTGTTGTAGTTTCCATTGTTAAAATATATACATCTAAACAGTTCCAATAGTGCATATACATTTCTGCTCAGTACTTTACAAAATAGCTCTCCAGCATGTCTGTACAGTATAACTTACAGTTATAATACATCTGTAACACAAACATCTTACATGAAACATGTTGACATTCACAAATGACGCATAACCATATACAAAATTCCAGACAGCTGTGCTGGCAGTATCCCTTTTTGTTACACTTCTATATAAATAGGTTCATAGGTTCATAGGTTTATACTAGGCTATCTGCCCTAAGGCATTTATAAGCCTAGTCCAAATTTTTGTGGCTTACGCCACCACTTATATGAAAAAATACTGTGCCCATTAGTTTGTTGTGCCTCTGTCCAGCAGTGACACAGAGATGATTCCCGGGGTAAACCTACGATCTCCCATCCACAGGTCAAGATTTCTCTTGAACAGAGCCAGCGAGGTGCTCTGCCTCACATGGACCAGGACTATATTCCACAGCATAGGGAGTCTCTGAGTGATAAATCTATCCCTCCAGCACGTCCTATTTATATCCGTGCTAAGGTTTAAGTCGCTTGCTCTAGTGGTTTTGGTGGATTTGGATTTTTTGAGGTGGAGCATATCCATTAATTCCGGGTTGGACATGGCCTTGTATGTCAGGCACATGTCACCTCTGAGCAGACGGTATGCGACTGAATAGAGCTGGAGTTTCTTCAATCTGGCAGTATATGACAGATTTTGGAGTCCCTTTATCCTTTTGGTGAGGAACTTTTGGGGTCTCTCCAATTGCTGCAGATGTCGGGCGAGATACATCCTGAATGGGGCATTGTACTCGATCATTGGTCTGATAAGTGAAGAGTACAGGGGAACAATGACCTCACTAGATCTGGATGTGAATCCCTTCATGATCAGGTGGGCAATGTAGAAGGTCTTTCTAACCACTTTAGCAACGTGAGTGTCAAAAGAAAGGCCACTGTCAACCTGGGTCCCCAGGTCCCTGATAACCTCTTCTGTGCTTAGTGGATTGCCACCTATATGGTAGCTTGGGGTTACCTTGTTTTTCCCAAAGGGTATGACTATACATTTTTTGGCGTTTAACTTCAGGCCATGGCTCTCGCACCAGTTATCTGTTTCCGTGAGTCCCTTCTGAAGGATATCCGTGTCCGATGCACTTTCCACTATGGCGCCCAGTTTGCAGTCGTCTGCAAACTTTGTCAGCCAAGGAGCAAACCCTGTGGGACACCACTTGTGACTGGCTTGGAGTCTGACATAGCGCCAGCAACTCTAACCCTGTGGGTTCTGTCCTTAAGCCAGTTTGCAACCCATCTTGTGACATATGGGTTTACATTTAAGATGGTAAGTTTTTCTACAATACCTGAGTGGGGTATTGTGTCGAAAGCCTTTGCAAGGTCAAGGTAGGCTGTATGGACTGCCTTTCCCTCATCAATGGCCTTGGTGACTGTTTTGAAGAAGTCGACCAAGTTCAAAAGGCATGATCTTCCCTTGACGAAGCCAAACTGAGTCGGGTCCAATGTCTGCAAGTCCCCTATATCTTTGTTTATGAGCTCCATTATCATGTTATTATTCACAAATGGCATATAATTATTTACAAAATTCCAGCTAGCTAAGCTGGTAGTATCTCCTTTTGTGACACAGGGCACAACTAATTTAAACTTTTGTTATCAGAAGCTTTTTTAAATGTTAATTTACTAAAGAATTGGTTTTAAAAAATAATTTTTACATAAAAGAGTGTTCACATACACAAATATGCTTGCCAACATTCTTTAATGTAAAAATAAAAATGTGTTTTGTTACTTTAGACATGATCTTTCAGTCCGTGGTTGTAGTATTGGTCAAGATATTGAACTTGTGGAGAAACAGTAGATCTAGAACAACTGGGTCTCTAATGGCATGGTAAGGTAGACAGAGATCTCCTCTGAAAAGTCTAGAATTCACATAATAAATTGATAGAGCTTCTTGCTCCTTCTTGGTAGCTCGCTGACTTTAGGCCTGTGATATTTTTGATTAGGAACCTTTTGGCCTTTCTAATCATTTGATATATTTAATGAGATACATCTCAAAGGGAGCACTTTTACATGTTAACTGGCCTAATTAGTGCTGGGTATAAGAGAGTGCTTACCTCCTTAGACCTTGATGACTTGACAAAATTCCCCCGTTTTCAGTCATTTTTAAACATTGTTAGTCAGATATTAGAATACAAAAAAACTCCTCTGGCGACTTAGATTGGATACTACACTGAAACCTGGTCTTAACCACATTTCAATTAATTCAATGTTAAGAATGAGAGCAGCAAAATTGTGAAATGTACACTTTATGTTTTACACTGTTTTGTATGTTTCATTTGTACTTTAAATTTTACATTATTTTAATTGGTTTTTATAAGGTATTTTTGTATTCCCCTTTAAGATTGAATGGCCTCATGAACCTGATTGAATGATTGTTTTCAATATGGAGTAATTATGGGCTATTTATAAAGAGTGTTATTTCACATAAACTGTAGCTCTGATGAAGTCCTGGTGGAAGGATGAAAGCGCTTAACCTTTGGATGTTATTGCTCTTTTTCTTAAACTTGGTATTTAAATTTTCATAGCTTTGAGCTTGGAACAACTTGGTCTTTTTTTTGGTTTTTGGAGGAACAAAGCCCAACATACTAAAAGCTCCTGACCAATATAAACAGGCAGCTAAGAGTGTTAATACTTTAAAGGCTAAATTTGAAGAAAAATATAGCTTCTCAGGCAAAGGACAACCACAAAGATTTCTACAGCTATGTCTGTAACCTCAAGGGAAATGCACAACAATGCACAGAACTTATTGTAAATGGCATCACCCACACTGAACCAGAGGCCATTACCAAACTTTTGGCTGACAGGTTCAGCTCAAACCCCCCCCCAACTACCCCTGATAGTACAAAGGAAATACTGTCTGTCACAATCACCCCAACCATTACTAGGGAACAGGTCACCAATGCACTTTCCAATGACAAAAACACTGCATTGATGGACTCCAGTAACATCCTGTGATGCTTACTAATTAGCATAAAACGTGAATTCTCTGGTCCACTTGAATCACTTTTCAACTGGAGCCTACAGTCAGGTTTTGTACCCAAGAAATGGAAGATGGCTACAGTCTTTCATTTGTACAAAGGAGGTCCAACCACTGATCTGGGTAACTACAGGACCCATAAGTCTGACCAGCCTCATATGTAAGGCCATGGAAATAATCATCATGGACATGATAAATGTACTCATAGGTAACCTGCAAACTCTGGACCCATCACAGTTTGGCTTTGTTAAAGGAAGGTCATGCCTATTAACTTTGGTGGACTTCTTTGAGAGGGTCACCACAGCAATGGATGAGGGCAAGACTGTGCACACAGCTTACCTTGGCCTGGTCAAGGCTTTTGATATTGTACCTCACTCAGGCATTACAGACAAGTTCACTATCTTAGGTATAAACCCTTTTATCACATGCTGGATAGCCAATTGGCTCACTGATAGGACCCAGCAGGTCAAAAAAGGTGAGGCTACCTCCACCAAGAGGCTAGTCACTAGCGGAGCCCCCCCAGGGTTCGGTACTGAGCCTGCTCCTTCTTGGTATCTATTTCTGTGAAGTGGAAACAAACAATGAAGGTTTATGGCTGACTAAGTTTGCAGATGATTGCAAGCTGGGGGTTATCATGGCCTCCCCTGCAGACAATAGCATTCTTCAAGAAGGCCTATCTCTGACTAACAAATGCTACCAAAGCCATGGTCTTAAGCTCAATGCTAAGATATGTGCAACTGTACCCCTTTGGGAAGTCAACTATCTTGGCTAATTATCATGTTAATAATATGCCCCTAAGAGTTGACCCAGTGATCAGTGATCTGGGTATGCACATAGACAGTAGCTTTACCTTTGACCACCACGTGGCCACCATGGTGAGGAAATCTTTTTATGTTGTGGAACTTATAATTAAGGGTATGGCATCTAGTTCCAAAGGTGTCATTATCCTATTGTACTCTGCCCTTATCAGACCAGTCATAGAGAACAATGCTCTCTTTGGTAGCACAGGCATATGCAGCAATTAAAGTGACCTCAGAGGGTCCTTACAAAAAGAATACAAGCATAACAAACTTAGCTTATGCAGAGCACATTAAACATGTCATCCAGGTATCTTGCATAGAAAGACCAAAAGGGGGAAAATTCAGAGTTTATAATAAATCTTTTCTCCCATGCTAACATGACTATATTACCAAAGTTGGTGGTACATGCTGCCCCAATTGCCAGCCCACTCACCTGTTTATAGTATTCCCCTTCAAAAAAGAGGAAGTTGTTACTCAACACTAAATCCATAATTTCAACAAGGAAATTCTATACAGGAAGAATGTAGAGTCCCTGTAATCACAACTATGCAGGTAAAAGCTGCACTCTCTAAAGCCAAAAACACAGTCTCCTATAGATTGCTGAGGGGTGAGCTATGCCTGGCTTGCAAGGCATCCACAAACTCCACACTTCTGAATCTTCTGCGTATTCATAAGTCACATAGTACCAGAAATACAAGGTCTAAGGGCCTGAATTTTGTCTGTGACTTAAGCAGAACATGCTAGAGAGACAGTTAAGTGTCCCAGAGACTGTCCCTCCTATGGAACAGGCTTCCCATCCATGTGAAGCTGAGTTAGTCTATTACCCAATTTAAGTGAAACTTAGACCAGTGGATGGGGAATAGGAAATTTACACTGGACCTAGCACCCATGTCCCTTATGGACAGAGGTACCTTATAAATGCCTGGCCCTCAATGTCCTATTTGGATACAGGACATCATCATTCTTTCGGGAAAACTTGACAAGCCTTAGAAAGACCCCCCCCCCCCCTGGACATTAGCCTAGTATGAATATATAAATCTATGAATCTAAAACCTTGGAGTTGGAAAAAAAGACAAACTGAAGTTAGGTATCAAGTACAAATTATTACGGGGATAACCTGAAAACATGGAGGGAAACACAAAAAGAGTTTACCATGCCTAATGAAATGGAATGAGACTATCAAGGGATTAAAGTCAGGTGAGACAGAATAGTAAGACATAGACAGAACAATACAAAAAAAGCTGGAAATAATCAGGATGAATGATGAGAGAAGGTCAGAAGGATCAAGTAGAGGGCTTATTGTTTAAGGACTGAAACTGATTAAGTTGCTGGAAAAAACAATTAATGGACAAGAAAGGAAAAGATGTGTGAAGGAAATGCAGGACTAAATCCCAGAAAGAGAATGGGTGCAGATAGTGCAGCTGTCAAGATGTGCCACCTAAGCAAGGAAAATTAGGATCTTTGCATAACAATGTTTGCATTGTTACTTCTATATGCTGCAGAGATTGGCTAGGATGTTTCCAGCAGTAAGAATTGTCTGCTGGCAATGTCAATCTGTGGAAAGAGGTCCTTGGGGCCACATAAAATTTATTGATAGATAAAAGTTGAGAACTGGCAATACATTTCATGACTTTGCAGATGAGGACTGTAAGGCTGATAGGTTTGTAATTACTTGAGTTTGTTGCAAGGCCATCATATGGAGGGGCAGCACCACTGCAGTATGCCACTCATCAGGGTCAAAACCACTAGCTAAACTTGGGTTAAACATTTTATTGTTTCCGTTCAGTATTTTAACAGTTTTTCGTTTGTGGAGTTGAGTTTTATTTTGATGAATCTGTCTACAATGGCATGTTTAACACTATTAATTAGCAATTGGATATATTGTTAGGTCTCATGGAGGGAATATTTTTAATCTTGGTTAGTACTTTCAGTAAATGATATCTAGAGACAATTGAGATAATACCTCTGCTTTCCCACCTCATCTCACCATTACAAGAGTGTGAACCAAGAGACGCCTCTTAGTTATACCAATACCATCTGCCTCCCTAGATAAATCTTAACTTAATGAGATGTGATCTGGCCTACCAGCCTAGCAACATTTGTCCTGTTAGAAAGCAAACTATTTTTTGCCATGATAGTTTTCCCTCTAGATGTCAACCAAACCATTATTTCTATTCATTTCATTAGTTCCTTTCTTGCAGTCTCAGAGAAATTCATTTAAATCATATAAGGCCTAAAGCTTTGGCTCCAGCACACATTAAAAGTCTCTCCAATATTAATATGTTCTTTCTACCCCTTTGCTTTACATATCTGCTTAAATAATTCTATAACTATATTCCCAGTGTCCGGATTAAGTCTATAAAAAGATGCAAAGTTACACACACCACTTTGACACTATACATGCACCACCTCTTCCTTCACACCTTCCATGTCATCCTCCTATGCATCAGCAGTACAGCTTGTCCCTTCCTATCCCTTTGTATGCATGGAAGCCCTTGCACCCTGAACACATGCTGTGTAGGGTACTAATTTCATCCTCATTTTGGTCTCCTGTAGAAAAATTATATCTCCCTTCTCCTTTACTGACCTTCCCAACACATTCTCCCTCTTTATAGGGTGATTGGTCTCTTAACATTCCATGTAGTAACAATTATTTCCACTAGCATCACCCCCCCAAATATCCTCCACCTCTCTTCCACCCTTCACTCTTTCAGCTAAACCTCTCCTATTACCCATATCTCTCAATGGATCTCTGGTTAATCATTGAACAGACTAACCATCGAATGGCGCATCATTGAAATCCAATCATCGAACACTCATCCATCGAATGAACAGTTAAACCTGTGAGATGGGGAAAGTAACTAGTTGGCCAACACTTCCCCATTTCACTTTTCATCACTGTAGTACAACCTCGGAGTTGGTATATATAGTTAGGGGGTATGGGGCTGAAGCCCCGACACACATGGGTGAGTCTGAAATACTGCCGTTTGTGAGATGGGGAAGTGTTGGCCAACTAGTTACTTTTCCTATCTCAAGGTTCAATGAAGTGCTCGTTCAATGATAGACATTCAGAGATTGGATTTCAATGATATGTCATGTGATGGTTAGTCCTTTTGATGATTAATCCTAGACCCCCCCTCAACTGTTCCTGATTTTGCAGAATGCTCCTAATTTTGTCCCATATTTTTGCTCTGTCTCTAATATTCTTTTTTTATTTTCTGGTAAATCAGTGAGGATTATAGTCAGTCAAGAATGACAAGTGTCAAGAGTTTCATACTTCTTTTATTTGGAAAATGCATGTTGATGCAAAGAAGTCTGTTATTTTACTAACTTTTAAGTAAATAATAATATTTAAAACGTGTTCTGATTTGTGTCTTTATAGCCCGTGGTTTTTAACTTTGTCCAAAATTCTGATCAAAGAAGCTAAAAGGTTATGCTTTAACTCTCCATGCTTGCATATTGTTTATACTGCGCACATCCTTTATAGACCAAATAATAATTAATTTCTGGGGGTAAAATCATATTCCCACCTTAGATAGTGCTTCTGCATCACGTTGGTTCAGTGTAGCATTCTGTCAGAAAGATATTCTTTGCTGAAACATCTTCTTAAACATTGCTAGGGCAAATCAAAGAAGTGAGACTCAAAGGATAGAAAGGCATTCATCCAGATATGCTGATATTTAGAAGAAGATATATTTTCTAAGACAGGTTCATAGGTTAATACTAGGTTATCTGCCCTTGTAGGCCAATTTAAGCCTAGCCAAATTTCCCAACCAAATGGTAAGAATCAAACCCTGTACTTGTTGTCTATGAGGTAACCAACTTAACCATTATGCCAACCCCCAAACAGGCAGCATTATGCAATCTCTGGAATGTTCAAGAGGCAGGTTCATCATTTAACCTAACATGGAGTGCCAAATGGTACAGTGTTTCAGGCATGCACTCTGGAACCCGAGCAAGATGCCCATGCAAGAATTAAGCTTTGTGAATTGTATTAGTATTAAGTTGCACGTGGAAGTGTAGAAGAAGAGCATTGTGTGAGGTTAATCTGCCCTGAGACAGTCTCACATCTAAAAAAAGTGCAACACTGAAAGTGATGGATAATAAGTTAGATCAGATCCTTGACAAACTACACAGTCTGTCTGCAGTGATCATGGGCTGGAAAGACAGCTAGGGTCTCCCATGTAATGAGGAATAATAATGATTAAAGGTATGAACAGAGAAAGTCAGTATATAATTCTGTTGTAACAGCCTTTCTTGATTAGGTATGTTCATAGCAGGAGTATCCCAAGGTTCAGTATTGGATCCCCTGCTCTTTCATTCTACATTAACTTTCTCTTATCTGAGTTCTCCACTTAAACTGCACTGTATATGCAGACAACATGTTCCTTATGAGATCCACCCCACTCTTACAAAGCTTCAAGGAGTACTGCAAAAGGAATTAGAGCTAGATGGATACAAAAATAGCAATCAAGTGCACTAAAACTGCATTATGGATTTTGTTACTCCCCCATATTGGCACATAGTAATATCTCAATCAAACAACTGCAAGAAAGCTCTCTATCAGTTTTGAGCCTTTTGTTTTTCCATACCAAGTGTCTCTGGATTGAATAGAAAAGCTAAATGGAGAGGTAATTATCCAGGGAGCCATTCAGATGGTCTATACCTTCGTTGGCATCCTAGCAATGATGGTGTTTCTACTGAAGCCCTAAGTCTGCTGTTAGAGGTTGATGTTTGCATCTACATCACTGCAGAGCCTCCTATACCCTTCCTGTCCATCACCATGTGCATGCTAATGTGGGCTACCATCACTGGCGTGGGACAGCTAAGCCTATATCTCAGGTTCAGACCAATGGCTGTGCCATGCAACCTTCACTCAAATGGTAGCAATTGGCTGACCGAAACCACCTCTCTCTCTCTCTTCCCCCATGATGGGCAGACCAGTGTCATCTGCTCATTCCTGTCCTCCCCTGTGCAGCTCTTTTAGCAGCTCAGCTGCTATTTCAACTTGGGTTATCTGGGTTGTAGTCAGGTTTTTATGTCTTTATGCCACAGGGACAGGTAAACCCACAATAAAGTTTAATCTCACAGTTCCTAAACAAGCATTTTCATCATATGGAAACTATTAACTATAATTATGTCTCCAAACTGATGCTGCATACAGGTTAGCAATTCAAGCCATTTCTGAAACCAGGAGAGACATAGGTACAAATGCCCTCATTCCTAAGTTGGAGTACAGTCTACTCATCACAGCACTAAATTTTGCACAAAGTACAAAGGACTTCAAAAATCTGCAGGTTTATTGAATTATCTTATAACAGAGAGGACCACTTCTTAAAAAAGGCTAAGTGGTTGCCTGTAACTACAAAAGCCACATTCCTGAATTATTTGTCTTGCAAAAATTACTGCCAACTGCTGGCAGCCAGCCTAACCACCAGAACATTATCTTATTCAAGATCACATGCCAAGGCTTCTTCTCCTTAGGCCCACGGTCAGTCTTATAACTGATTAAACAACATTCACCAAAATAGCCTCTTCTACTTGGAACAACTTACCACAAGAAGTCACAAATTGCAGCATATATCACACTTTCAGAGACAGTCTATCTTAATACCTAAAGATGTAACTTTTTCAGGGCGATGGGTACCTACTTCAAAATTTAGTATCTATTTGGATAATCTCACCAGTTGTAAAAGTGCCTGCTTTGTATAAAAACTGAGATTTGGAAGAATGCACTTCATAAGCAAACTGCCCATAAACTGTACTTGGGCTATATTTACTTTTGCAATCACTGTATCTCCTGCTCTTTATAAATAAACTGTATTTTTTATTTTTATGTCATTCATCAAATATGACATCATTTTGTTTTGAAACTGCTTTGAACAGATTTGCTTTGTAAATATTTTGTATGTAAGCCTGACAACTATCTTTGCCATTCAAGTCTTGCTTGTCGCTGAAAAGAGTATTCAGACAAGTGTTACCCACCTGGTTAACAAGAGTACAACAAAAAATAAGTCTTTTTATAATGGAAGGAACGATTTTTCAAAATGCTGAACTGTGGAGAGTTTGGCTGGCTTAGTGGAAACTGAACAAAAAGGAGGAACATCTGGAGAAGGGACTGCAAAAGTCCATAATATCAGCTGGCAGAGGGAGCTGAAAAAAAAGGAATCTTGTGGAGTTTTTGGAAATTTGTCTAAGTAATCTACAGGGAAGTTGAAAGATAATGATGCACAGATCTCTCGAGTTCATAGGGTAGGATCTTCACCCATGGAGCTACAATGGCTGAAGTGTTAGCTAATAAATTTCACAGATCTGTCATACAAAAGCCTGGCTGTTAAAGATGGCAATGATTAAAGGTGATCTGGAGACAGAGGACCAAAAGATGCATTATAAAGTGACTATTCTCTGTGAGAAGACAATGTTCTGTAGGTTTATAGCCAAATAAAGGTATTCTTTCTTCCTATGTCACAGATTAAGATGACGGGTACTGTTGTAACTCTTATGTACCTGGCTAGTCTGAAGATGTAATGAAAAGCATAGATCTGGTCTTGCCATGTACTGTAGGAGACAACCAACTGCACAAAGAGGTTAAAGAAGCTCAGGATGCTGGTAGCAACAGGCAGTGGCACATACTGAAGCTGCTATTCTGCAAACAACTCAGGACTTTGAAGAATGAAGGCAGACCACACCTGCTGTCGGTAAACTTTACAGGAAACTGGAAGAAGCACAGAGCAGCTTTCAAAAATTGGAAACAAAAAGAAGCAGCCCAATCAGGGTGTCACTGAGAATTTTTAAGGTGTATCCTCCTTAACGGAAAGAAATTCAAGACAGATATCACAGGAGACCCTGGACAGCTTTGTTGATATTTCTGGAAATAACAGATAAAGGCAGCTAGCACCATCAGGAAAAAAACAGAGGGAGACAGTCCCAGGGTTAATCAGATGTCAGTGAATGGAGAAGCACAGAAGATCAAAGTATTACTTAGTGGGAGCAGAGAGAAGTTTCTTTGAGTCTAAATTAATCAGAAACTAAATTCTTACATGGGGTAAGATTAGATGGGGTGGACTTGGGACAAGTCAGTTACTCCAGCCGGTCTTAATGATGATTTGTTTTATCTACCTGTGTTTGAGCATCACAGCATAATTAAGATACATGAATAGCAGTAATGAATTCCATGAGTAGAGGTTCATATATTCATAGGTAGTTACTAGGTATGCAGTCCAGGAGACCACTGAGGATCCACACTCAATTTCCCAAATACCATGGTGCACTGTCTGGTTATGTGGTATATCTGTCACTGTTTATGTAAATGAAAATGTATATCTGTCACTGTTGTAATCATGTATGTATCCTTTTCTGCACACATATAACTTTAATGTTAATATCATTTTAATTAATTTTCTGTATACATTTTGCTGGAGCTTTTCTCCCTAGGCCTCTACTGAAAATTGGTGCCTCTGGACCTAGTCTGGCTTTCTTGGCAAACAAGATAAACCACAAAGGCAGGTAGCACTGTAAGCAGAGTCAGAAAAACCAGATAAACTTCAAACAACCACAATTTAATTAGCGCTTTTGGTAGGATCAGTGTCCTACCGTCTTCAGGCAAATAAAAACCAATTAACAGAGTATTTAAAACATAGGAAACATCCCAATTAAACAATTAATAAATTACTATAAGAAAATACTTGTCCTTAAAGAAACAATGGTTTTCCTAATGCTATACGCTATATAAATATATGCATATCTCGCGTATAGAAGCCACGGATGCTGGATGTTGAAAACAAATCAATGCATGTTTACAAACAATGCTATTATTTAGTTAATTAAAAACTGGATATGTATAATATTTAATATGTCTATATTTCTGTAAAGGTATATATATATATATATATATATATATATATAAAATGAATAATAAATGTGTATACATATAATATGTTAAATTCAAATTGCTTCATAAAAAATGGATCTAAAAAATATATAAATACATGTATATACAGACAAGAGGACCCATATGAAAATAGTGAAAAAAGAAATAAGTATGTTACTTAATATATCTATATTTCTGTAAAGATATATATATATAATAAATATGTATAAATATAATATATTACATTAAGATTACTTCATTAAAAAATGGATCTAAAACATGTAAATATGCATATATACAAACAAAAAGACACATATAAAAATGCATATCAGGGGCAGTCACAAAAGTAACACTCTAGCAGGAAGCAATCTAAAAAAATAAATACCTTGGTACCTATTGCAACTTGCCAGCATAAGCTCAAAAAAGTAAGCAGTGTGCTGCTCATAAATATAAAGCTGTAAGCTGGAAATAAATAAGTAAGTAAGCCCATGCAGGAATATTTTAATCATCTATTTAAAGCTAAACGTTTTAACAAGCTTTTAATAGATATATATTCATTCAGACGAGGATATATGTGGGCTTCAGTTCGAATCTGCCACATAATTTCGTCAAATTCTAAATTTAACTGCCAAGGGCCACCTCTGGGGTCCAGATGCCTTTGTTGCAAAATCGAAAATTATGTTAAAAAACAAAGCATTTTTCATAAATGGAAGGTATAATTACCACACTAAAGGTGTTATATATGTAGCTACCTATTCCCAGTGTTCCGTATTTTATATCGGAAAGACTGAGAGAAAATTAAGACAATGAATTTATGAACATGTTTATGCTATTAGTAAAAAAGATATGAATAATGCCTTGGTGAGACATATTGTTGACTTTCCTGACCATGGATTTAAATTTTCGATTTTGCAACAAAGGCATCTGGACCCCAGAGGTGGCCCTTGGCAGTTAAATTTAAAAGTTGCCGAAATTATGTGGCAGATTCGAACTGAAGCCCACATATATCCTGGTCTGAATGAATATATATCTATTAAAAGCTTGTTAAAATGTTTAACTTTAAATAGATGATTAAAATATTCCTGCATGGGCTTACTTACTTATTTATTTCCAGCTTACAGATTTATATTTATGAGCAGCACACTGCTTACTTTTTTGAGCTTATGCTGGCAAGTTGCTATAGGTACCAAGGTATTTATTTTTTTAGATTGCTTGTTGCTAGAGTGTTACTTTTGAGGCTGCCCCTGATATCCATTTTTATATGTGTCTTTTTGTTTGTATATATGCATATTTACATATGTTTTAGATCCATTTTTCAACGAAGTAATCTTAATGTAATATATTATATTTATACATATTTATTACATATATATCTCTTTACAGAAATATAGATATATTAAATAACATACTTATTTCTTTTTTCACTATTTTCATATGGGTCCTCTTGTCTGTATATACATATATTTATATATATTTTTAGATCCATTTTTTATGAAGCAATTTGAATTTAACATATTATATTTATACACAATTATTATTCATTATATATATATATATATATATATATATATATATATATATATATATACACCTTTACAGAAATATAGACATATTAAATATTATACATGTCCAGTTTTTAATTAACTAAATAATAGTATTGTTTGTAAACATGCATTGATTTGTTTTTAACATCCAGCATCCGTGGCTTCTATACGCGAGATATGCATATATTTATATGGGGTATAGCATTAGGAAAACCATTGTTTCTTTAAGGACAAGTATTTTCTTATAGTAATTTATTAATTGTTTAATTGGGACGTTTCCTATGTTTTAAATACTCTGTTAATTGGTTTTTATTTGTCTGAAGAAGGTAGGACACTGATCCTACCGAAAGCGCTAATTAAATTGTGGTTGTTTGAAGTTTATCTGGTTTTTCTGACTCTGCTTACAGTGTGACCCGCCTTTGTGGTTTATCTACTTTGCTGTCTTTCCCTTGAGGTTTTGTTTCCTGGCAAACAAATCTGGATGAATGAATAAATAAATAAATAAATAAATGTGACTTGCACAGAGTCACACAGTAGGCAAACTGAGGCTGAAAGGATCAAATCCTTGGCTACAGGACACTCCTCGTTAACAGCTTAGTCCTAATTCTCTGTGCTAACTGCCAGTTATAAACATGTCAAGCATGGAAGTGTTGAAGAGTGGAGAGTTTTTCTAAGTGAATAGGAGAGAATGGACCCACAGACTGGTTAACTAGAAGCAGCAAATGACTTATTCAAGAAGAGGTGAGAGGTTATATGTGATGGGGGGGAGGTCTCTTGCCTAAGACAGGCATTTGATGGAGTCACAATTTTTACTGTATTACTTTTGGACTGTAGCTGTTTTTTTTCTTTTTTATATTATATGAGGTTTAAGGACCATCTGGATTAGGAGTAGGAATTAAATATGGAGGTATGTAATCTTTGCTATCTTTGATGGTCTACCAAACACTAGTGAATGCTTGTTCAATGTTATGAGATCAAATTCAAAGCCTAGAAAGGCCTTCAAAGGATTTGCTACCAGCATAGCCAAAATTAAATGCTCTTTCTCCTAACCAACCATCCAATCCTTTTAAAAAAGAGCAACAAAACCAAGCTTTTTAATTCTAAGAGGGATAGAATTCCATCATCTACCAGCTTGAGAATGGAAAGAATATTATAATACCATAGTTCTACTGATTTCCCTTTCCATAAGGTAGCTGTTATTCCTTGTTGCCACCTAATGATATCTCCTTTGTATCCCCACCATAACACCATAACTGCTATTATGAAAGTTTTTGTGTATAATTAAATTGCCTCGCATCAGTCTATATTTAATGGAAAAAGAGACAATATCTTCAATCGACTATTAAACTTCATACCCCAAAGATCTCTAATTTGTCTGGTGAAATACTGCTAAACCCTTTCCAATCTATCTAGTTGCATACAATTATGCATACAAATGGATGCACCATAATCTATAGCATGTCTCATTACTGCTTTATAAATAGGTATTACTACATCTGTCTCCCTACTAACAGTTTAGAATAGATTTCTAAGCTCATAATAACATCTTCTAATAATATCCATTAAATGTAACTCAGAATTAAATTTTTTATCAATTTTATCTCCAAGTCCTGGACAACATTTACTTCACCTAGTAAAAAGTTACCCATTGGATAATGGTAAAACAGGTTGTCAAATCCATAATGCATAACTTAGTGCATTTGTCTTGGGGACTTACTTGGGGCAAGAGCTGTAGAGTGACACCTCTGCTAGTCACCCTCTAATGGGCTGATTTTACTATGAGATCACTGAAAAAAGCTGAGATATGAAGTAAAGCACAGCTATGGGTGGATCTTATTATAAAGGAAATCTGTTCTGGCAATTTCAGGATCTGTCTTTTAATTCTGTATGTTTCCAAGAAGAAAGTCTTATTCCATGATGGACCATAACAGTAGATATGATAATGTAATGTACATTATTTTTACCAAGTTGTTATGTGCAGAAGTAAGGAGATAAGGGAGAAGTACTATTTTGGAAAGGATGCATTATTTTTTGATGGAAAAGGTTGCTATACCTAGCGTGTAGGTGTTGTGGGGGCAATGTATATGTGTCACATCATCCTTTGTATAAAAAAAAAGGACTGGAAAAAGGGAGAGGACCTGTTGTGGAACATTTGGTGTTGCTAATAACTGCCAGTAGTAGAAAATTATGAGAGATGTTTAGCTAATGCCAGTGTTTGGTATGAAAAGGCGAGGTGAGTTTTCTGTAGGAAGAAGGCAGCGTATTGGAGAAGAAAGGGAAAGGAGACAGGGAGAAGAGAGGGCAAGTAGGGGTTAGGAGGGAAAGATGGTGAGCTGACCTTAGAGGGGAAGTGTTTGGTGAGAACACTGTGTGAGATTTTATAAAGGGAACATGGTGGGAGGATGATCTGTAGTGAACTAATGGACTTGCTGCTGAGGTAGTATTGCAGGCCTTACAAGTATCACTCAATGGTTCCCTGGATGGAATGCTAAGGGTGATGATTGCAAGGGTGAACAGCCTGGGCACTGGACCAGAGAGAAGCAGATGCAATATTTCATTTTCAGGTCTGCTGTGGCTTCTCATGGAATACTACCTGTAGTTTCACATCTCATGTTTCAAAAATGGGGCTCAAGCTAGTAAAGGGAGTTTACAAAATGGACTCAACATAACTATAGAGATGGGAGAATTAGATTATTGTATTTATTTATTTATTTAGTTATTTATTTATTTATTTATGTATTTGTTTGTTTATTTATTTGGGGGTGAAAATTAGATTATTGTCGCAGATTGAGTCACTGAGGATGTAAAACCCAGAAAAGTCAAAGAAAGAAATAAGTAGTTTGAATGGACATAGTACAAATGTGCAAAACTTGGAGTATGAACTTGGGCAGAAAAAAATGAGAAAGAAGGATCAAGGGTGGGTAATAAAATGAAATTTAAAACAGATATGTGGATGTAGTATTTGAGTGATGGCTGAGGAACAGGCGAAATCAGTGGAATGTGAATTAAATCCTCAAAGGATGCAAAGCCTGGAGAGGACAAGTGAAAGGATATTGAGAATAAAGGAAGGACAGCTGCATTGAGTTAGCTAGAATACTGAGGGATTAGATAAGTCACAGGGCTACTTCTACTCTCTTAGATGTATATTTTTATATTCTGGTTGCATTTTCTTCTGTAACCATACTCACCAACTCTACAATGTAGAAATGTACAAAACTGAGATGTTAACTATATATCCTTAAAATGCAGTCCCCCATGGAAACTAACTTAAAATAGAGAAGTTAAATGTAAACAAGAGCAGGGAATGATAATTTCTAAGAATTTTGATTATTTAAATGCAGGAAATTCAAATGTATTCTCTACAGAATTTAACCTTCTATATATTCAGAGCTACCATGAAAGTGCAGAAAATTTCTACGTACAGCAGCAGGTCCTTATATGATCAGCGTTTATAATGCAACACAAGAAATCAGCATTTGTTAACTATATTTTTATACTTTAAGGTCTTCTGTGAAGTCCTTGCTTTGCTCTTAATTCTGCAGAACTGACAGTTGCCACTGTAAGTTGCAATTGCGTACCCAAATGCAAGTGACACCAAAGATCACCCGTGACATTATATAATTTAACAGCCAGGGATGTATAACATGCTGATAAAAAGGTCAGATCACATCTTAACATCTGATGCTTTTCCCAGATGGCTTAAGTGAAGTCATGCGTGACTGTAATTAGATCCTTGCAGGACAGTGTGCCTAATACCCGAAATATCACAGACTGTCAATATAGCTGCACACAAATGCAGAATGTTCAGTTTTATACTACAACAGCAACACCCAACAAATGGCAGGAGCAGGATAAATGTCTCTATTACTAAGAAAAATCAGTTGAAAGTCAATATACCATAAAGTTGTTTCCCTTGCTATCGAAATATAACTGGTTATGCAAACAGTGATTTATGATGCTTTGAACATGGCTACTATAGTGTTCTTATAGTCATGCAACAATAAAAGACAGTAAATCTGAACAATGAGGGCATCACAATATTATGTTAAAAGCTTATATCCACAGTCAGCATTATTTACCTGTTGATTTATTTAAAATGTTAGAGACTTCTCAGAAGTAAAATAAAGCAGGAGTCTGCTCTGTGCCTGAATACTTTGCAGATCTGCAACAGCCAGAATGCTGAAAGCTTGTACTCTGCTGCAGTAAAGTAATGTCTTTCATTTTTTCCAAGTTAGGGGTCGCCACAGCAGAACTCCGGTCTGCTAATGATTGGCAGTGGATTTTTACAGTGCCGAGTTGCCAGCCCGACGCCCAACCTTCAAAGAAGGCACACCCATTCATGCACGCACCTACCTGCATGTCTTTAAACATCACTCAACCATGGGAGGACATGCAGACTCCACACAGAAGGTGCTTCAGCTGAGAATCGAATGGGAGAACCTCTTGCTGTGAGGCAACAACTCTGCTGCAGTGTCTTTAGAAATTCAATAATACCCATGAAACATGCAGTATGGCTCCACCTACAGATCCCTCTCACAAAGACTGCAGTCACAGAATGACTTTTAGTACTTCATAGCCATACTCTGCAGGGTGCTGCTGGATGCCAGGAGAATGGCCACAGTCCCCAGGAATAAGCTGAGTTGTCAGGGAATTATTTTCCAAATTTTCTCCAACTGATCCTATCAAGTTCTGTACTTCATCCAAAGTACAGAATTCAGAGCAGTACACAGAATTGTGTTTGTGAGCTATCTCCAGAGCTGCTTAGTAAGAAAAATAAATACAAAAAAAAACAGTGTTACCCAGCTTCCTTTCATTTGCTACTGGCTTTGACATTTGGCATTCCCCCAAAATCATCAATATCTTATTTCTTCCGTACATTCTCATTTTTACAAACAAAACAAAATAGGAAAAATAATGCGAATGCATTTTTATTTACTTCAAAGGCACTTTAGTACCTCAGAAAGTAAGTAATCCCATGGAATATCATATGCTAATTTCACAGACTTAAAATACGCACTCCAATTAACACATACATTATTAAAACACTTTGTTTAAAGACACAACCCATTTATAAAGAAAGATTTCCCGCTTCTTGCATTCCTGTCCTTTTGTCTGTAGCCCTGACTCCTCACACTACCTCTCACTGTACTCAGTTAGTACTCAGTCCTGTTTTTCATTTAAAGAAATATAAAAAAGGGGGGGGAGAAGGGAGAAGAGGAATATGTTTATGTTATATATGAATTCAGACATTGAGATAGTATATAAATAAGCATCATAAATTTACCTTATTTTATGAACTGATGGCAGATTCATATCCTTCTTATTCATTCTTAGGATATTCATTTTACCCCACATTTTCTGCTTTTTATTTTTCACTTCATCTACGTTAGCATCAGATTTTATTTTTCATTTTCCTGTTGCTATATATTTTCTAATTCAAAAATATACTCCATAAAAGATATACAAACATGTCTACATATTAGTGGTTATATAGTAATTATCTCTAATACATATTGGTCATCATTTAAAAGCATGTTTTCCAATTAGGTTGATATACTTTAACCTTGGTTAAACAAACATAAAATATCTGAAGACATTCTATCTTGACAGATAAGCTACTTCCTTACATCGAAGCAATAATAAATTATTTACTATATGATGTATTATGCATATGTAAGAGAATTCACTTGTGTATCATTAAGAATTTCAATCCAGCTTAAGGTAAATAAACTCTAAACACAGACATTTTATTGCAATACATAATATTTTGTTTATCCATTTCTTTATGCATATTACAACAGCATCTGCTTATTGGTCAAAGTATGTTACTCATATTAAATTGTATTTCTTACTCTCATTTAGCATTGAGCTTTAACTATTGCATTTGTGTTTAAATTCCATATTGTAAAATACGAATGTATTCAGTGAATTATAACTGCATTGTCAAAGTATATTTTCCATTTTATACCTATAACAACATATAGTTACTTAAAGATCTTGGATCAGGCTCTGTTATGAGTGGGAGACAAAATACATACAAAGACAGAATAGCATTCAAAGCTATTTGGCACTTCTGCAAAATACTAAGTACTGTAAACTGGTGTTTTGAGTTCATGAAACATGGCTAGGTCTACATCTCAAATACACATTTTTTTCACTTACGTGCAGCTCCAGGTGTTCTGGATGCATCTGTAATCCGTTTAGTCACTGAGTCTCATTCTGTGAAACTATGTGAAAAAAATCTTACAACAAGTAGCATTTTACAAAAGCACAAATAATTTCTGAATGCCATAATAATAATAACAATAATAATAATAATAATAACCACAACAACAACAATTCAGGATATTACATGCTAATTCCACAAGTAATTATGAAAGGCCTTTCTACAAAAGAGTCGTGTAGTGCTTTGTAAAAATAAATTTAAGAATAAGCAAAATATTTGGAAAGCATTATAGTAAAAATTATATACATTAAGATGACAAAGAAAGCAAACAAATATATGCAGCAAACCAATGAAAACAACTGAATCAATTTCTTAACACAGGGCTTGATACAACTTATACCAATGAATAAAGCTTCCACTGCTCCATACTTTACAATGTTTAACATCATCCTAACATACTTAGGACTGTATACTTACCTTACCAATGAACAAAGCTTCCACTGTTCCAAACCTTACAATGTTTAAAATCATCCTAACATGCCTATTAGGACTGTATACTTACCTTACCAATGAACAAAGCTTCCACTGCTCCAAACTTTACAGTGTTTAACATCATCCTAACATGCTTAGGATTGTATACCTACCTTACCAATGAACAAAGCTTCCACTGCTCCAAACTTTACAATGTTTAACATCATCCTAACATGCTTATGACTGTATACTTACCTTTAAATTAAAGTAAAAACATAACATAATTGTTTGAACTGCACTAAAATGTGTTTCCATTTTCATTGCTACTTATGTTTGCACTGGAGTGTGTGCACTCACAATATTTCCAGTGGAAATACATTTTCTGTTGAAAGAAATGTGTTATCATTACTCATTGCTCATTGAGAGCATTATACAATGTACGTATGCTGTATAAATCCAGTGATATAATACTTAAAGAGCATAATGAGGATATATTGTAATGGTCCTATTTTTTTGGCAAAATCAAAACATAAGCTATGGGTTTCATTTCCACATTTCTATAATCTATCATTCTCCATCAAAACCTATAATAGAACTAAAAATCTTGACCTGCAATAGAGTAGTTGTTCACAGATAATTATATGTAAGCTATTATAAAATGTTAACTATTTATATATTCATTTACTATTAAAAGTATTTCAGTTTATAAGAGCATTTCCTAGGAGACTGTACTTCTCCCTTTTCAATTATCACAACAACTGTCTCATTTCTGTCCTATTCCCAATCTTTCAATTATTAGCTCATTAACTGTTATCCAGTCATTCACAGTGTAAGCATATTTTCATGTTTCTTTCATATTTTCATATTTCACAGCTGCTCCAGTATTGACTAAATGATAATGAATACAGTATCATATCTACTGGGGCAGGAGTTCTGCATCTTTTCAGGACATATAAATGTATACAACAGACTCCCTTCAGCCTCTATTACTAGATTAATAGGTATATACTAGGCTAACAAGCATCTGGGCCTTTATAAGCCTAGCATGCAACCCAATCCAATTGTGTCCCCATGTACCTTGGGTGTCTAGTAAGAGAGGTATGGTAGTTTGGACATGTCTGGGGCTTTGTGAGGGGGGTTGTTACTAAATAAACGTAACTGCAGTTATCTACCTACTTGTCAGCTATTGCATTGTTTGGCATGAGTTTAGCAATTTGGTGTGATCCTACATACCTCATTCAAATAATTTATTGTATTTCTATGTTACAGAGTATATTAGATTTTTGTTTGTGTAGAAGGAAGCTAAAGGTAATATTCATATTATGTAAAACGCTCTAAATAGTGCTTGCTTGCTCTAGCTAAAAAGCAGGGATTGTATTTTAAAGAACTCTCCAACAGATTATAATGAGCAGGCACTGGCAAATGGCTGTTTTAACACATATTCATTTTAGTGACTAATTAATGCACATGGGCTCATTTTTTATATTATGGGAGCTTAAGATATTAGTTATTATTGCTGCCTAATGCTTATATTATGTGATTATATTATGCAATTTAAAATAGACATTGGAATACAATACTTAGATATCAAAATATCTTATAAAAAGAAAGTAAAAATAAAATGTATGGAACAGAAATGGATTAGAAATAGATATTAGTAAAAGAAAACATTTCTCTATCTAAAAAATCTTAGCTCTGAAATATCCTATTCAAAAGTAGATGCACAGTTTAACCTTTATGCTACTCAAACTGTTTACGTATAATGACATAATATTTTTAATGAGTATTATTTTTTAATCATGGAATTTATGTTTTCGTTTTCTTTCAAGTTCTTTTGTCAACATCTTCTTCTCATTCAACAGGGATTTGTTTGTAATAGCCTTGGACTTCCTTTGGTGCTGCAATAGTCCAGTTTTCCAAATCAGGTTATTTTTAAGGAAAAGGAGCTCCAACCCATATTCCCATTAAATGGAATGCAGTTTCTGTATTATACATATAATTCAGCTTTTTCTAGCGTACAAAAACAGATTGTACCAGAAAAAAGAAGCAGTTTATTCTTGCTGGAAATAACATTTGGACTTTGATGTGATTTGTTTTTGAAACTCCAACAGGGCAAATATGCTCTCCTTTTTTCAGGTGTTTCGGTGACATAATCATTGTCAAGCCTAATATTATTTGAACCCACTTAACTGGAGATTTTTTAAAACACCTTTATTGAATTATGATTTGTGACATAGGCAAACATACATGTATATAAAAGTAAAAAAAAAAATATTAAAAATTTCACATTTACAAACATTATATATAATGTTGTTATATATCCTATAATCTAAGAAACATTACAGAAATGATTCAATTCCTGCCATCTCTTAAACCTCATTCTTCATACAAAACATTTTTCTGCATGTATTGTTTCCACAATTTCTGTTTTATCTATATAACTTACTTCTAACCTTTCCTAATGAACCCGCTTCCTGTTCTTTTATCTCTGTTACAATATCAATACTTCAAGTATAGTTGGTTTTGATTTTGATTTCCATTTTCTAGTAATTGCTTTTTTGGCAGCCACCAGAATTAAACTTAATAAGGCCCTAGTATGTCTAGGCAAATCAGATCCTGTATCCCAGTTCCAAAAATTATTTCCTTAGTTACATTTATTTGTTCAACCAATATTTCTGACAGAGTACTCTGCAAGAAATTTTTAAAGACTGCCAGCTCATTACACTCCCAGAACATATGCTTCCAGTTACCTCTTTCTTCTCCAGCACACCTCCAACATTTGCCATCTACATGAGGAAAAAATATATGGAGTCTGCTTGGGGGTATAAAAGTATCTATGCAAACACTTGCAGGCAAAATCTAAATCTTCTACATTTTGTTGCATTTCTGGAAGTCATACATAGGACCCCTATTGTTTCTTTGTGAATTGTATATCTAATCTCTCTTCCCAGTCTTTTCCATCCTCTTCTGATTGAGTTGGAGGCTGGCATCACCTGCAAGTGCTAAAAAGTGCAGAAGCACTGCAGTTTAGTAGTCAATGTGGGACTCCCATTTGTTTTGCAGGGAGACACACACACACACACACACACACACACACACACACACACACACACACACACACACACACCATGTTGGCTGGAGTGAGATTAGAATCCCTACCTGTCCAGTGTTATGCACTACAGGTCACATTATTTATCACATAGACCATGGCTGAAGTCTGTTTTACACATGACTGCAGGCGACTACTTTTGGAGTACATAAACTAGATTTGTGTTGAACAGCGTGTGTGGCCTGCAGAGTGACATTGCTTCTTACTGTTCTCTGCATCTAGTAGCTTAGCAGTCAGATAACAGTTTTTTATCCTAGCTATGTGGCTACAGTAGCCACTTTGGCCAGATGTGGCTGTTTGCATTTAGATGGGCAAGCCTGTGGGCAAAAATAAGGTGCCTGGTCAATGCGTGCATACACAACATCGTACATAACACCACCTGTATACCTGCTGGTGTATGTGTGGTGACATCCAGCAGGCACAGGGAGTTGTAAGTAAGTGCATTATCTATTGTTGAGCCCTTACATTTGGTCCTTTGAATAACATTATACATGTGTCATAGTGTAGCTTTAATCACCATTATCAGGGTATGTAGGACAATACAGACCTACACACATATATAAACATATATATTTATGTCTATAACAGGGATGCATATATAAATGGAGGTGTGCGTGTTTGTGTGTGTGTGTGTGTGTGTGTGTGTGTGTGTGTGTGTGTGTGTGTGTGTGTGTGTGTGTGTGTGTACATGTATGATATATATATATATATATATATATATATATATATATATATATAAAATGGATTCGTATCACTTCACTGAAAGTCCATTTCACTGAGACCAAATCACCTAAAGTTCATTTCACCTAAAACTCATTTCACTGACAAGTAGTACTCTAAGGCAAGTCAAAGGTATATGTCCTTTTCCCCACTGTAGTGCGATCCTGGAGTTAGCATATATAATTGGGGGGGTGTGGGGGGTGTAGCCCCCCACCTAGTTGTGTTTTACCAAATAATGTAAAACAAAACCAGGCAACAGAAAAGCAAATTAAGTAGGGGTGCTATGCCCCCCACACCCTCCAAACTATATATACTAACACCAGGATCGCACTACAGTGGGGAAAAGGACATATACGTATGTATCTGTAGACATATCTATATAAAAAAGTAATTTTGAGTGGGGATCAACAGAATTGCGCTCTGCTTAATTAAGTGCATGAGTATGCCCAGTGGAATTTTTGCTAGTTCTAAACAACTCACACCTACCTGTACTTCAGTCCCGGATTTGTGTGTTACACAAAATGACATCTGTCCCTGTTTCTGCACTGCTGCATGCCACTGAAACAGGCTATGACTTTCTAAAGTTGTCTGATGTAAATGATATGTGACAGAGGTTGATAATACTACACCACACACAGAATGACAGTCTGTAAAACATAAAGTAATGACACTTCACATCCCCAAAAAGTGGGTCCTTCTAGATTAGAAGCACGAACCCCATCATACAAGCTAATTGCCCCTAGTCCTTTGAGCAACACAAGCTGCTTGACAGACAGGCATCATTAATCACGCAATCAACTGCATAAATATGTACATTGTTATTCCTGTGTTAAGTAAGATAAAGAATGTATGGTCAATTTCTATGTTACTGTCCTGAGACTACCTGGAATGCTGATATACCACTGATGAGTTTCTGTTACAACAGTTACAAGGAAACACTGCTGTGTTGGGGGTGGTGGAACACCACCACATGTTCTGCTGGGATACACAATAGTCTGACTATCATGTCACCCCACTGTCTAATATCTGCCTTGACTGATGTACCAGTAATCTATTGCAGTAGGACTGTATGAATATTCCATGCATGAGGCCTAATGAATAATAATGGAAACATGATAATGGAATGGGTATCTGTAGTCCCATGTGGATGTTATTTATGTCCACTATATTTACTTGCATAATGTACCAGATCCATACATACAATGCCATATCATAATAATCCTTATGAGTTCTGTGGAGGATATGGACTTAACTTGTAAATACAGCAGATGACACAACTGTAGTATAGGGCTGTCTCTGTCAGATGCAAGCAGTTCACAGCCAATACATGATGCTTGCCATCATTTTTAATTTCTGTATATGAGTGGAAGTAAGGTGTCAATCCCTTGGGCCCAAGGTTGTCAGTGAATGTGCTATGCATTGCCTTTTAGCCAAAGCCAGGGTGTACTGAGCACGCCTATGTCTGCCCACAGGGACATCAGCAGGGGGCTCCTCCTCTGAGTCCTCCTGTGACTGTGGCTGTGGTGACCTAGACACTGGTGGGGGCTGTGTATCCTTTCTATTTGCTATTCCTGCTACAGCTATTTCTGCAGGATCATACTGTGTAGCATGGCTGGAGAGTACTACAGGGCTCCACCAGATATATCTAGGCACTGGAAACATGCTTTCAGAAGCCCAAACACATGCTCTATGATGTTTCTAGTTAGTGCATGTGTCTCATTATGGCTTTCTTCCATGGGTGTGTGTGCATTTCTGATGGTGTCATCATCCATGGTTTTAGGGTGTAGCCAGCATTCCCCAGTAAATGGCCATGTGGGATGTTCCCCCTAGAAAACATCTGGTACAGCTGTGATGTGTGCCTGATATGGGAGTCATGATAACTGCCAGGGCTGACAACACACACATAGGTTCATAGGTAGGTACTAGGCTATCGACCCAAGGGCCTACATAAGCCTAGCCAATAAGGTTCCCTGGCTTACGCCACCCAAGAAAGTTATTTTCCTGTGCCACTGACGAGCAAGAGACACAGAAGTGATCCCCTGGGTGTATTTCCTATTTCCCATCCACTCATCAAGATTTTTCTTAAAGAGTGCTAATGAAGAACTTTGCTTGACATAGATGGGTAGCCTGTTCCAGAGTATGGGAAGTCTCTGGGATAGGAATCTATCCCTCCAGCATGTCCTGTTTATTGTGGTGACAAGGTTTAGGTCCCTAGAGCATGTAGCTTGGAGGGATTGGGATTTCTTTAGGTGTAGCATGTCCAACAGCTCTGGGTTTGACATAGCTTTATATGTTAGGCAGAGATCACCTCTGAGTAGGCGATATGCTATGGGGTAAAGCTGGAGTTTTTTGAGGTGGTCAGTGTAGGGCATTTGTTTGAGTCCAGTAATCCTCTTTGTGAGGTACTTCTGTAGCCTTTCCAGCTGCTGCAGATGTCTTGTGAGGTACATTCCAAAAGGGGCATTGTACTCTATAATGGGTCTAATGAGTGATGAGTAGAGGGTAAAGATGACCTCTTTTTTCCTGGATGAGAACCCTTTTATGATGAGGTGTACCACGTAGAAGGACTTCCTGACTACTGTGGTGATGTGACTATCAAAGGAGAGACTACTGTCCACCTGGGTCCCAACGTCTCTTATCACACATTCAGGATAATCCCCTGGGCATTGCATATGACTTGGCAGTTGATGGAGTGGTACCCCTTGCGGTTAATGTAGAGTCTACCCTGCTCACCAGGTGGTGCCTTGATATGTACATGAGTGCAATCTATGGCACCCAGTACTTCAGGGTAGTGTGCTACACAGTAGAACTGTTGCATATTCCTGGCTCTCAGCTCAGGGGACAGGGGAAAAGGTATGTGCGCATTGGCATGTGGTAGCATAACATCTAGGAATTAGATGCCGGTGACACCCCCATCATGTCCCCAGCTGGCCTTTGAAAAGTACCTGTAGCTAGTATCCTAAGGGCTACACATACCATTGTTTCGACGGGATGATCTCCCCTCTGTTGGCTCAGGCTCTGAGTTGACGGCAGCAGAGCTCAAGTGAGCTCTTGTAAATGTCCTTGTCTACCCTATAGCGGTCTACAATCTCCAGTTCATGTAGCTCCTGGAAGGTTACCCAGGGCCTGAACACTCTTCTCCTTCTCAGCATAGGTCTATTGTCAGCAGCACAAGCAGCATTGACTTCAGCATCTAGCACAGACAGATGTAGCAAACCTGCAGCAGCCTCTTGCATTATCTCAGTTAAAATTCCCAAGTCTGTACTCCACTGGTCCAGAGTATTGCGGAAAAATCAGACTGTAGGGTGTTTGCATACTTTATAGAGGTTTGCTGTAGGTCCTGTATGTTTAATTGGCTAATTATTATACATTTCACCTGCCTAGAATATAAATAACATAATTTAATGGCCCTACTTTAGTGCATGATGCAGTGCTATGAGCCATGCCACTCAGCATAGCTTATAGAGAGTAATAAATATTCATTGGATATATCTGCTTTCCATTCATTGCTGCCTGTGTCATCACTGTCATGTGGGTAATGTGACATATAAACACATTGAGCTATGCGGCATGCCATGCAGCATAGCTTAGACAAAAGTCAAAATCAATAATTGAATACATCCAGTTTTAATTACTTGCTGCCTACGTCGTCACTATAACCTGGGTGGTCTTTCCGAGTGAACACGCTCAGGTATGCGGCACAAAGAGCAAACATGTGCAGTGGGAGTTAAACAATCCTAAAAGTGACTGGACACACCCCCTGCTGCATCCACATACAGTGGAAATATCAACATGATGTGGGAGCCTACACGAAGTGGATATGGGGATATGCTTACTCCTTTTTGCTATTCAAGACATTCATCTAATTTGCATACATATCCATCCTGACAGAATGGAAACTACACAGTTCATAGCTGTATGAATTGGGCAACAGCGCCAATGCACCATTGTAGAGACCCGACTTTTTTTTTCTTCTATTAGGCATGTGCACACAGCAGCACATAGTGCAAACATGCCAAGATTATTAAAAAAAATTATTATTAATTTAACTTATTCCCCTCCTCTTTATGACATCCACAACATTAGTTTTACACATATCTGTATGTGGTATAACATTTTCAGGGGAGGTATGTCCATATTTCTGGTAATTTATATCCCATTTTGTCTGTGTAGACTCCTATACACGAAAAAATTCTGCGTACACTAAGGACACTGACATGGAGTCTACACGGATGCCTTTGTACTTGTTGGATCGCTCAACCTGCCTCATTTGCATAAGATTTACCTACTTAGGTGATTTGCATTCCTCCGTATTTTCCCTGTTTGCGCGTGCATGCATGCCGGTAAGTGGCACTTACTAATTCTAAAATTGTTCACAATGCGTACACAAAAAAAATTGTGTAGGCTTTACTGAATTCCCCCTTAATCTTTGTGTAAGTGACTAACTCCACCGCAAACCTGCTTTAAGGATATGGCTCACACCAGAATAGTCAACTATACCAAGAGCAAGTCTTTTGGAATCTATCCCATTATTTGAAGGTTCTTAGTTAAGTCAGTTAGCATCTGGCTACCTGAAATAATAAAAATAACAGAAACAATATCACAGGATACAGCAATATCTGTTTTGTTTTCAATGTTGTATTAATGTTTGTGTTTATCTGAAGTATTTTTGACTCACCATCCTCTTGTTATAATGAAGTAATAAACCTATTACTTCTAGTTTTTGACTGTGGCTGTTGATTTACTTCTGCATCACATGCATACTGTTTCAGTTGTCTGGATTGCCCATAAATTGAAGCTGAACAAGTTGCTGAGCTGACTTTGCAACTGGTTGAAAACTACTGCCCATACTCTCTATATTTGCTGTATTAATGCCAAAATAATTTTCTTTCCTATTAAATGTTCATGTTATAGCCATCATTTTATGTGGTTCATTTGGGAGTATTGTCTATATTTCTGGGACCTAGCAGCGTAAGAATCGTGGAGTTGTGACATTCCTTTTATGACAGGTAGAAATACATGTCAGCCGGCATAACTACTATTCAACTCATAAGAAAAAAACAAAGTTTCAGGTTTGTTACACTTTCAACATTTTTTTACAGAGTACAAAAACAATATAGGGATAACTTTGGAAGGTACCCGCAGTTAGAACAAGATGAATGCACATGTCAGTGATACAGGTGTGTACATACTCCTAATAAAAACCCAGATCACTCTAATTTTCACATTTGTTGTGCAAGCACAAATGCAGAATGCATCTTTAAATTCTTTCATTTTTTTCTTAAGAACAAGAAAGAACCTGACTTTCAAATAAAAGGGACTGTCTCTGCCCACTTTTTTAAAATTGTGTGTAGAACATTTTTTCAATGTTTACAGGACAGCCTGTGTTAAAGACATTGGAAGGGATTCTGTTTTCTAACCTGATTGCAGAATATTCCTAAAGCATTTATCTGAAGAAATTTCAAACAAGGCTTGCAGAACTGAGATATCCTGCATTGGGGTACAAAGGAAGCAGAAAGGAACAGCGTAAGGAGGCAGGTTGTAGATCGCAACCTCTTGTACAGTGTTTAGACAGTGAATGTAAAGGACCAAGATCAGCTACATATGTCTTTATGTTGATTTGAAAATCAGCTCTCTTACTATAAATGGGGATTTTTTTAGTAAAAGAGAAACTAGATAAGGTTTATTTGTTTCCAGATAAACAATCAGAAAGGCCCATCTTTGTTTTCCTTTATAGCCTGGGGACCAATGAGGGTAAGAGAGGAATAAAAAATGTACTAATTGTTGCAATAACATTGCAATCTATGGCTATCTTTAAAGCCATGTCTGTCAAGACTTTATCATAGAGGTTATAAAAAATTCCAAGTGAGGTAAGCAGAGGGTTATAAAGCTATTTAAAAGTAGTGGACATATTCGATATTTTCAATATTTTGGAATCAGCCTCATCCAGACCTGCCTCATGAGCTCTAGAAATGAACTAACTATGGATCTCACTCTGATAATTTACCTTAAAATGAACATTTCAAACCCTTAATAGGCATATTTCAAGAGATTTATTTTCTTACAGTGTCATACTTTGACATTTTTTTAGCCAGGTTACATAACTCTTACCAGCTGTATAAGTGTTTTAATCAATCTAGTGAAAGTCAGTGGAGTGATTTTCAAACTACAGTTGGCATAGCTTTGTGAGTTAATTTTAAGTTCTAAAGGCTGGTATCAGGATCTGTAAATATAACTTCCCTAAGAGTGTCTAATTCTCTTGAAGAGGTCCCTTTGCAGAAGACAATATGATTAATAGATAACCATCTAACGTCACTCCAGACAACTTAGGAAACAGTTGTTGAAGAAAAACTCCTTCGGAAGCATCAGTTCATAATTTCCAACCACTTCTTCACAGATATTTTCAGTGTTATTTTGCCAGTTTATTATAATATATTTCTAAAAGAGGGATAGAAACCTGCTTGACAGTTTCATTTGATTCGGATCTGTCACTACTGCAGTACATCTGTCTAGAAATATCTACAGAAACTCTTATTGACTTTCTTATTATCCTTCCAATTTCACAGCTCAAGGGATCAACTGCATTGTCATCATATGCATGCTGAGAAGATCAAGACAACAAAGTTCACATACTCTGCACTCCCAGGCAACTACAGCCATAGCAACCTAACAAATCCCTGTCTTAAAACACAATGGGCCATTTTCCAAAAGAGTTTCTCTCAGTCTAAGTCTGTCCTGATTCTGAAAGACCTGCTTTCAGTGTAAGTGACTTACTTTGGTGAAAGGCCTATCTACAAACGGGCTTACTATGGAGATTAGATTCCAAAACACCTGCTATCAGTATAAGTGGTCAATTACACTGACAGCAGGCCTTTTGGAATCGGGGCCAATGACTACAAACATTTTGATAAAATGTCATTTTTTTAAGCTGCTATATTAATATATAACTCAATTACCAGTTAAAGATGAAGTCCCAAAGTGAAAGCAAAAACACACACACACACACACACACACACATATATATATATATATATATATATATATATATATATAGGTTCATAGGTTTATAGGCAGGTACTAGGTTATTGGCCCTAGGGCCTATATAAGCCTAGCCAAAAGATACCCTGGCTTTCGCCACCCAAGAAAATTATTTTCCTGTGCCACTGTCGAGCAGAGCCACAGAAGTGATCCCCGGGGTGAATTCCCTATCACCCATCCAATCATCAAGATTTTTCTTGAAGAGTGCTAATGAGGAGCTTTGTTTGATATAGATAGGTAGTTTGTTCCAGAGTATGGGAAGTCTCTGGGAAAGGTATCTATCCCTCCAGCATGCTCTGTTTATTGTGGTGACAAGGTTTAGGTCCCTAGAGCATGTAGCTCATAGGGATTGGAGCATGTCTAAAGCTCTGGGTTTGACATAGCTTTGTGTGTTAGGCAAAGATCACCTCTGAGTAGGTGATATGCGATGGAGTAAAGCTGCAGTTTTTTGAGACGGTCTGCATAGGGCATCTGTTTGAGGCCGGTAATCCTCTTTGTGAGGTATTTCTGCGGCCTTTCCAGTTGTTGTAGATGTCTTGTGAGGTACATATCAAAAGGGGCATTGTACTCTATAATGGGTCTAATGAGTGACGAGTAGAGGGGAACAATGACCTCTTTTTTCCTGGATGAGAAACCTTTTGTGATGAGGTGTGCCACTTAGAAGGATTTCCTGACTACTGTGGTGATGTGGTTATCAAAGGAGAGACTACTGTCCACCTGTGTCCGAAGGTCTCTTATCACACTTTCGGTGCTAAGTAGACTACCACCTATGTGATAGTTCATGGGTACAGAGTTTTTACCAAAATGGATGACAATGCACTTTTTGGCATTGAGCTTGACTTTGACACCAGAAATCTGTTTCAGCGAGGCACTTTTGTAAGATGTCCACATCTTTTGGAGTTTTGATTATGGCTCCTAGTTTGCAGTCATCTGCAAACTTCGTTAGTCAAAGACCTTTTGTGTTAGCCTGTACTTCAAAGAAGTAGATACCAAACAGGAGAGGACCCAGGACTGAACCCTGTGGTACTCCACTTGTCAGTGGTCTGAAGTTGGATTTGGAGTCTGCTACTTTCACAGTGTGGGTTCTGTCAGTGAGCCAGTTGACAACCCATCTTGTGACATAAGGATTTATACCTAGTTTAGTGAGTTTATCTATAATTTCAGAGTGGGGGATGGTGTTGAAAGCCTTGGCGAGATCTAGATAGGCTGTGTGAACCAATGTCCCCTCATCTACGGCTTTGGTGACTGCTTCAAAGAAGTCTATCAGGTTTAGGAGACATGATCTGCCTTTTACAAACCTGAACTGGGTGGGGTCCTCAGTTTGGAGATTACCAATATCATTGTTTATAAGTTCCATCATGATACATTCCATAGCCTTGCAGACCAGGCTCGTTAGGCTAATGGGGTGGTAGTTTCTGGGGTCTGTGGTGGCTCCCCCTTTGTGGAGTGGGATAGCCATCACTGTGTGCCATTCAGTGGGCACATAGCCTGAGGTGAGGCTATGAGTGAACATGGTACTTAGGTGGGGTGCCAGTTTGTTCTGTAGTTCATGAAGAACACAGCCTGGGATGTTGTCAGGTCCCATGGATGCAGTGTTCTTGGCTTTGGATAGTGTGTTTTTTACCTGTGCAGCTGTGGTCAATTACACTGACCCTCTCCAGAAAGGTGTCCCCTAAGGATCGATTCTGGCAACTGTCCTCTTTTCTATCAACATATATATAAAAAATATATATTAAAAAAAAACAATATAGATATATATATATATATATATATATATATATATATATATATATAAATTTAAAAAAAAAAAATATATATATATATATATATATATAGTTAACTCTGAAAAACAATCTTCCTCAGGCAGAAGCAACATTTACAGTAGAAACACATTCCCCCAAGTACTTATTAACTAAAATTGGTAGACTGTCACAGAAAATATTTTAAGTTCCCCTTTCTGCAGACTAAAACTAATAGCCTTCATCTATTTTTCCAAATAATTCATTAAATATTCTTGAAACAGACATAAAACAAGACTTATTTAAATGTTGATCTTTTGACATGGTTAACATTGCATCCTTAAATACTTTGTGTCCTATAAAACAATAACAGCTATATATATATATATATATATATATACTTTAATCAGTTCTTTAAGCTTTTTTTTCAGAGTTTTTATTCATTTTCTTTTTATAAACGTTTTCCTCTTTACTGGTGAGATCTTCAGATTATTAATATCTAATTTTCTGAACAGCCATTGTAATATTTTGACCCAGCTTCCCAAACAATTTATCCTTGGGTTAAGGCACAGCAAAAATTTTGCAAATGCTCACAAAACAGCTATGATTCCAAAAGAACCACCAGAGTCATTGATCTTGTTCTCTAAGATCATTTCACTGACATAAACACACTGCCCTGGTTCAAAACCTTCCTGTTTAACTGCCACTTCTTAATGAAGTTCAGCTCATCAACCACTTCATCAGTCCCTCTCCAGAAAGGTGTCCCCTAAGGATCGGTTCTGGCAACTGTCCTCTTTTCTATCAACATTGACAAACTCCCTTTTGAATTAGCCCATCTTCCTCTCCTGCTTTCTGGTGAAGATATGGTCCTCTTATACTCCAGCCATTCGCTATCCTCTTGTAAATTTGAAGTTCCCACTGATTTTTATGCCCTTATCTAACATGTCAGTGAAAAACAATTGCTGCTTAACTCCTCTAAAGCAAACACTAATGCTTTTTGGCATTAGGCAAAAGCTTACTTCTATCCAGGCCTCAGAAGTTCTTGCTCAACTAAATAACACTTTTGAAAATGTTGCCGCATTCAAATACCTACAGCTTTGGTTAGATTCTTCCTAAATTTCCACCTCCAGCTGGACTACACACACACACACACACACACACACACACACACACACACACACACACACACACACACACACACAAATCAACTCTCTCCTATTCTGGGCTGGTAGGATCTCCCATTTTTATCTAAACCATGTAGAATAATATTGGTTAAGGTATCTTACTTGTTCAGCTAGAATATGGTTCCCCCTGTAATTGCTGCAGCTTGTAAAGAAAATGCATCCACTATTCAATTTATCTCAGATGTCATATGCAGAGTCATCACTCTCTCCCCAAGGAATGAACACCCCAGCAAAACTACTGAAAAAGCTAACTGGCTGCCTATGAAACAATGTGCTGACTTACAAACTTATTAACTGTTTAAACTTATCAAGAATGATACCCCCCCCCCGAAAGCTTGCAGACTATTTAGGGATGCACAAACATACAACCTTAGAAATATTAACCACTCATGTCCTCTCCTGCTAATCCTCCAAACTAGGCTTCATTTCATTGACCATGTTTTCTCAGTCCTTGATCTCCAACTGTGAGAATCTATCCTTTTTTCTTTCTTAAAGATCATTCTTCTTACCACTTTTTCTGATCAGAAATAAAAGCTAGCTAGCTAGCTAGACTGAAAGACAGAAGAGCTATATTGTCTGTCAAGACTCTAGGGAAATGCAACTGCTATCTCTCCGGTTATGTAAGTTAAGTAGCCCACCCGTCTTCCCTCTACATACCTTGCTCTGAGTCTACTTTTCATTGTGATTCTTTCAGCATACCATCACTGACTTCTACTCTGTATATAACGCATGCATAGATTATGTTTTATTAGCCAATCTGTATATAACATCATTCATCTATTACTTTTATACCCTCATCCATCTCTGATATTCACTGTGTATATAATATATATATAAACTGCATTTTGCCATTTTGTCATGTATCTATTGCGTTTACCCTGAGATAAGATTGAAATAGGTCCTATGAGATCGGTGCTCTACCCTGGCTAACAAATTCAAAATAAAATAAATGCATGCAGTCTTGGAATGCAACTGAAGAAAGAACAAGCATTTATTGGGCACTTATGCTACATGCATGACTTAGAAAACTTAAGTTCTTTTACTGCTTTTAAAAGTTGTTAAAAGTTGCAAAATTTAGCAGATGATGCCAGAAAGTAAAATAATGCAAGCTGGCAAATTGCTATTGTCTTGAGCAAATATAGAAACTCTAGTGTATGTAATTACAGATGATATTCTTGAAACTATTCACTATTCACTAACACAGTGGGAAAAACCTGGAACCTGCTTCCAAGGGAACTCACATCTCTTTCTTCCACACTGCTTTTCAAAAAATACCTTAAAGAATACCTTACTACACACTGGCTATGTCCCTGCTCTAACCCTGACTAATATCTAAATCTCCATCTTACTCTCTCTAGACTTTTCTGCTCTGTTGTTCTATTACGTTTAACTGGATTAACCAGTAACCTTGCCTCTAACTAGTATTTAACAAGATTTCCCTCTTAGTACTTTATAAGAGTATTCTTACTCTAATTATGCTATCATCAACTGTACTAGATATAAATTATAACGTCTGTACATCTGTAAAAAAAAAAAATTAACTTTATATGTCTGTTTGCTATTTGCATGTAATATATGATATGTCACTGCCTATGCTTGGAGCTTTTCTCCCCGGGCCTCTACTGAAAATGGATGTATATCCAGTTAGACTAGCCCGGTCAACAAATGTAAAATAAATAAATAAATATAAATAAAACTTGCCAGAAGATATACTCATGCATTTACTTACATGTCACTGTATGCAGAAATATCTCAACTAGCAGAGCAGTAGGAAAATGACAGATACTCTTCGAAAAAAGAATTGTCCCAAGCTGCGTGCTACATGTGTGTGCTATACATATCACATAAACAGCTTGTGGGTGGACCCTAAGAATTCCTATCACTGATTATATACATATACATATATGCATACATATATAGCTTCTTTAATGAAATCCAGACAGATAGGCTTAAAGGACACCTGGAAGATGACAATGTCATTGCACAAATGAGTACAATTGATTGCTGATTGTTTTACTTTTACTAATTCCAAAAGGTAAAGAAAAAGCATCTGTTTGTGATCTGTTTAGTTTCACTACCTTGTTTTGTAGATATGTTGAGTAGCTGGAATCAATTTACTGTGTACACCAATGCTGCACAGCACAGATTAACTGTTGATAACATGCCTACTATCCTAGTATATACCAGCCCACTGCTAGCATAATGTGTGTGTGTGTGTGTGTGTGTGTGTGTGTGTGTGTGTGTGTGTGTGTGTGTGTGTGTGTGTGTGTGCATGCTAACATAATTTTATACATATATATATATATATATATTTCAATGCTATATGAGTTACTGCTGCATGCATTTTACCACATGATGAAATGGTGGTGTTTCTAATTAATAGTAGAATGTGTCAAATTATGTAATAGTCGAAGTTCATTATATGTGCATAATTCAAGGGGTTTTGCCTTTTTTTATGAGTTTATGCGACCCTAAAGTTTGTATATTTAATTTCCATGGGAGTGGGGAAAAGGCGGGGTTTTTTTGTTTTACTTTTCATAATCTTAAATGTAACCTATTAGTTTACCTTTGTAACTGCAATTTTGCTATGATTTTAGTGGCAAATAATGGTAATCGCCTCTGAGTTTGTTTGACGTTTTGTGTTTTGATCAAACTTACCTGCAATTATTCATTATAAACTCATATGTATAGAGAGATAAATAGATAGATAGATCGAAAGACAGAATGAAAGACAGAAGAGATATTATGTCTGTGAAATAGCTAATATGCCTTTAAATGTGTTTGAATTATGACTTGTGGCTGTAAAATTCTCACAGTAATTCAGAAAGGTGTTTGACTGCATTTGGTAGTTATTGGATAAATAATTTCCAATCTGTATTGCATAAGAGGCTGTAGCCCGGAGGAGGAAAATCAGAAAGTTGGTTCCTCAGTCAGGAGGAACATAGTAGGGTAAGAGCAGGGGCTGTGATGAAATATCTATGGCTCTTGGAAATGGAAGTTCCATTCAGAACCTGTTGTGGATGTGGATGAAGACAGAGTAGAAGACTAGAATAATTTTTTGTGGAGCTTGAAGGAAGGCCTAGCTAAGTCCCGCAACCATGACCTTTATTTTGCAGGCTTTTGTTGGACGGATGCTATAGGGCTGAGCCTGTGTGATGGAATTACTGTTAAGTACTGAGAACCTGACATATGGGACATTTTTTAAATAGTGTAAATAACGTGAACGCATTTGTGCAAAAACAAAATTGGCTACATTTTCAGTTAATTGTTCAAATAAACCTGTTTTTATTGTATTTGAAATTCCGATGTGTTTTTAAGACTTGACATTAACGGAGAATGTAAGCAACTGGCCAGAGATTTGCCACAATGTAGTTCCTTGCTATCCCTCTGATGCAAAGTGTATGGACTACTTAAGCTATATTTTTCTGTGTGATTTGTAAGCCAGAGACATTTTGCTGCTGTGACCTGGTGAGTATGATAACATTTCTAACAACAGTTTGGTTTTCCTGTTGAATTTTTTCCACCTACAATCACAGAGTAATTACTAAAAGTCTTACTTGACTTTTAGATAGAGACTACTTAAAAGCTGGCATGACTATAGCAACAATTAGTTTGAATGGTTAATGTAATTGCTACCCCCAGAGCTATACCTGCAATAAAGATTTTTTTATATTGTTTTTATTAAATATTTCAAATCATACAATACCATGATCAAGAAAGAACATGAAAACATTTTTCTTTTTATGTTGTCAACCCTTGTTGTACAGTGATACACAAACATGTGCATGTTACATAACAGTGCTTAACATAACATTATGTTGTACAGTGTTTACCACCTGAAAATTAACAAAATGAATCCAGCTGCCTGGTGTGGGAATAGTAACCACAGCCTTCTGTACCAAAGGCCAAGTGTGCTACATTTTGAGCTACAAATTGTAAAAGCCTGTAGCACCTGGTATTCCTAGGCAGTGGGCCATCCAAGTACTAAACACACCTGACCATGCTTAGCTTCCGAGATCAGAAGAGATGGGATGCATTCAGGGTGATATGGCAGTAGTCAGAGAGGTATGAGTATAGATTGCACTCTTTAAATTTCAACACCATAATATTAATTCATACTTTTGTTTCCCCAGCCCTCACCTTCCTTTAGGAGAGACTATCACCTATCTTTAACTACAGAACTGCAACCCCTGACAGTGCATATACTTCAAAGAACCATAAGATATAAATTGTGACACCCACTCTACTCCCTAAAAACTGACAATATCCACTAATAAATACTGCATATATGTTATCAATCTGTATACCTGCCAGTTCCTTTTCTTATTCTTTCCTCAATTTTCCTCTACTTTTTTATACCCTGGACTGCCACTGCACACCCATATGTTCTCAAATTATGGACCTTCACCATCTCTTCTCTCCAACTTATCTGACCCTTCCAGCTTTTAGTTATTAGACTCTTTACATATCCTTCCAGATATATTAACTGCACCTTCTCCGGCTCTCCCCACCCATCTTACTTCCCATGTAACCCCAGTAGTTTGAGCTTGCAACATTCTGGGACTAACTTCAAATGCATTGTTTCCCATTCTACTATGTAACTTTTTCAGAAATGCTTAACTGCTTGGCACTCTCAAAATGTATCCTGATTTCCTGCTTCCTTCTCTCTACCTCTCCAGCATTTTCCCCTCCCCATCTTCTACCATCTGTGCAACTAACTTAAGGGGGAGTTATGAACCATCTATGCTGCCATCTCATATACTGATCCCATATAATATTTATGGCTTTTAATTTATCATACCTTTCTCAACATCTCCTTCCATTTCTCTTCAGATATAATTACATTCTCCTCCATTTCCCATCTCCTTCTTAATTTCTCTATCCCCTGGCCATATTTACTGTTAACTACACACTGCACATATATTCCCATATTTAAGTTCTAGTTGCAAACCCCTTCCTTCATGAGTACTGCTATCTATCACTTGCTCCAGAATCGATCACATTATACCAGCCCTTACTAACCAAGCCTTATCAGCCAATTTCAGTTGCATAAATTGAAGTCATTCCCCTGCTTTCAGACCATATCTTTCCATCCTTCTTTCTCCCAAATTATAAAGTTCTACCACTTCTCCTCCATCTTCTTCAATTCAGTTTTTACCTTGTATTTTAGCATTAGGGTTATTTCATGCACTCACTAATCTGAAGTCCCTACATTTTTTACCTCTACACCCTTCTACTTTTCAAAAGTCCAGAATTCTATTTAACCTATTTCTGCCCCACTTCTCTTCCTTTTCTCATACCAAGGTTTCCTGAGCTCTTAAAGCAAATGTCAACAAAGCTGTCCACATATACATCTAGAAGCCAGGCATTCCTTATCCTCTCCATCTTCTCCACAGTCAGAATCTTTTCTTCACTTTTCTACTTCTCTTATTTTTCCATGCATCCCTATTACAACTCATCTGTATCTAATGAACCTACTTTGTATCTTTCCCTGGCGAACGATACCTAAACATATGTAGTACAACTGGATGTAACATCAACTGTATCACATTTATTTATCACACTAATGTATTAGATGTACTCAACTATCTTTTAAACAAACCATTAACTTGGGCCAACAACTCACTATAATTTTCCTGCATTGCCTGATCTAAAATCCTCCAAATGTTTATACCCAGGCACATATCCCTTCTTTCTTTTTTATCAACTCCTTTTTTATTTTACTGACCCAATTACAATTCTCACTTGCAGTCTTTTTCCAACTACATTAAAATCCTGATTTCCTTTTAAATTCTTAAATATCCCACATACATCTTCCAGCACTAGATCCATGCCATCTGTTGCCAACATACAGTCATCTACAAACAGTCTAAAGATTTTCCTGTTATGTGGCACTCTTTCCAAACATCCTTGTACCCTCTGTGGTAGTGCCTTTATCACTAAACCAGACAAACTATAGGACAAAAGCCATCCATGCCTTGTACCCCTCCCCATCTTTACTGCTCTCATTAATTCCCCATTTGCTAACAGCCTCACCTTGGGGGAATCCTACAATATGTTGATCAATTCCTTAAACCTAGATACCACACCTATCTCTTACAAAATTATCCATAAAAAGTCCTAATCAGCCATGTCAGATGACTTAGGAATGACAAAAAGACAATCCTTACCTGATCACAGCTTTCTCATGTTCCCTGAGAAATAAATTTCCTCAGCCGCCACCTACTGTCTTTTTCTATCTTCCCCTTAACAGACCCAGTCTGCCTTGCACCTATTAGTCTAGGGAGAATTCCTTTTATCCTCCTGGCAAGGCCTGAAGTTGAAGTTTTGGAATCCATGTTAATAACTGAGGTAGCTCTAAACACTCCCAGTCTGAGCTTTTTCTGTTCTCTGTTTGGTAACAATTCATTCAGCAATAAAGAAGTTAATCACAGATGATCATACACAGTTACACTTAGTAACCTTTGAAAGGTATGCCACCCAAGGAAATTTGGACTAGCCAGTGTTTTGGCACATAGGAATAAAGATCTGACTATGCTCCAGATGACCTGAGTTTGATTAGTGGCTCTAGGGCCTGTAGGAGCTGGTTGGGGAAAATGAGAGTGAATGACTGCTGCTGTTAGCTTGCCCATCCTGGAGGGAGACAGGGAGGTGGCTTTGGTTTACCACATGAGTGACACCTAGACGGAGCACTAGGTATTCACCTGCTGGAGTTCTGTGCCGGCCCAACCAGCACTACCATAGTGCCTTCACACTAAGCAGCTGAGGGGAACTTGGCATATAGAGGCTTGATTCCCCTCAGGAAACAGCAACTGCAGGTTTGGAGGAGGCACCAAGGGGGTAAGGTGGTGCTCTCATAGGGAGATGGTATGCCTCCCTCTAGGATGAGTGAGCTGGCCCCCCTCTCTACCACCCAACTCTTGCTGGGGAATAACAGGCTGATTGATTTTCCCAGACAGGAATGATTGGGCTGTAGGGCTCTCACCCAGCCCAGCCCAGGAGTACCTGGCTCCCATTTTTCTAGAACAAATAGGCCAAATAAGTGAAGGTAGAGGGGCCATCAGGTGCAATATTGGTTGGAAGCAAAAAAAAAAAAAGGAAAGAGAAATGGGACGAGTCATAATGGGTCAAAATTCTTTTGTCTCAGCTGACAAAGGAGGTTTTGTAAACTTATGTGGACATGGATAGAACAGGTTACACAGATTATAATAGCTAGAGCTGATGTAACTTCTGAAGTGCAAACTGTAAAAGTCCACAAATTAACTTTTATACAAACCAGTGAAATGTCTAACTTAAACTACATTGTAAAGGTTTGGTTGGTTTCTAATAATAATAAAATGAAAATGTTAGAATTCTTACAGTGGTCAGATTAAAAAAGTTAGTCTGTCATAGAGTCACAAATATCTCAAGCAATTTAGTATTAGGACCATATACGCCTTGCTAGTATCCATCCTCTGGCCATACCCTTTTTCTGAAGCCAGGATAGACAATTCAGTCCTGGTGTACATTTCGGGGATGTATACAATTATCCAGGTTCTGTTTGAAGGATACTGGTAAATAATTGCACTATTTAACTTGCAGAGGACATTTGATCCATAGCTAGCTTTGTTTGCACCCTGAGGTGTTTTCTCAACTCAAGCTGTGGGGAAAAAAATTCTACTCCAACATGAAAAGCCAAAAATGAGTTGAGAAGCAAAGGAGCAAAAAATCTTCTTCTTCTTCTTTGCAAACTGTAGCAAGTCACTTGCTTCAAATGTGTTTTGTTACAGTCAGAATACCACATACACCATACTAAAGCCCTTCAATCCTGACAGAGAATGCAGCACTCTCATTAATTTTCTGTATGGTGGTACTGCAGCTACCAAATATGTCACAAGGTCTTTATAGGTACATTGATGCTCATAAGCCATACATCACTAGATTTAGACATGCCATGTTTCAGTCTTTTTTCTGACCATGTCAGTATAGCATAAAAATATTGTTTGGCTATACTTTAGAAACACAGAGTTTAAAATCATGCCTGGTGCCCTAAATAACAACCAAACAGCAGAAAGGTCACACAGACAAATATTTCGGTAAAAACTGCAAGAAAAGCCAAGCCAAGCTACAGTCATCAGTTTGTAACATCTTAAATTTTGTATAGTAGAGGCCCATGGGATATATGCAAATGACCCCTTAAGGACATACCAATATTTCAGCTGCATGGTTTTGGAATGCCTATCACTTTTTAAGTTTTACATTTTAAGTCTTTATGGAAACATTTAGAACAATAAAATTAAACACCATTAACTGTAGACATGCTGTGCTTCAGCCTTTCTCTGTCCTCATCAGTTCAGCATAAGTGGATTGTTTGTCTACACTTTAGAAACATACAAAGCTTGGAACCAAGACTGGTGTCCATAAACATCAGGGTACCTACAAAATATCTCAAATAGCTCCCAATTTTTTACTGAATGGTTTGTCTGTATGACCTTTTTATCCTTTGGCTTACAGATATAAAATAAATACATTAAAAAATGAAGAAATGCTCACAGCACAAAGAAACGTTTATTAAACCAGTTAGTGTTTTCCTCAGAACTCAAAGAAACTTTTATTAAACTAGTCAGTGCTTGTATTCATAAATGTCACAAAGGTCTTTATCAGATTAGTTATATACGTAAAACAGCTGGTTTAAATATTCTCCATTAGAAATCACAAGTTAAAATCTGCCAATAAAGATATATAATGAAAACACTTGTGTGCTGTTCATTTGCTTACTTTTTTATTTCGTATCTTGGTAAGTGAACTGGAATAAAGGACCCTTTTCAGTCATGACATATGCCACCTAGCAAATGCAACAAATGAAAACGTTCACAATAAACAAACATAAATTTAGTACTGCAATGCTAAGTCATGGTTGTCAGTAGCAAATATACTCACTACAAGTTATGTGAGACAACTTTACATTAAATGCAGTTCTGTAGTACTTAGTGAAGCCTGTCAGTAACAATAATGTATACATTAAAAAATGACATTGTTGACATGATGGCAGTATAACCAGTTTGACAGTAAAACCATGAACCACTAAAACAAAGTAAATGTAAATAGACAATGGTGCCAAAGCACAACACTTTATTGAAACATCATATTGGTAGGTTTAGTTGCAATCTGCAATAGTAACTAAACTTGCCATAAATTATACAATTCTAGATGTCATCTATATTAAGGATAGTATAACAGCTAGTTACTCTTTGATTGGAAACAGAATTACATGGATCATTTGTTTTGAACTGAAACCATCCTCAATCCTTGGTGGGTAACTTCGTGTGGTGGGCCCGTTGTTTATTAAATCCCATCAAGGCAAAACTGATATATACTCATTTTCATTCAAACCAGTCTCCATCAACAACATAAAAAATGCTTAAAAAACTAAAACCCACAACCCTAGCCACAGACCAACTTCCAGCTGAATATCTGCAAATTGCTGCCAGTGCAGTATCCATCCTTGTCAATAGATCAATATCAGAAATTAAAGCCCTTGCAGTTTGGAAAACCTCCCACATAATACTCCTACATAAAGGCAGTAACTCTATAGAACTGACTAATTATTGACTGATAGCCATATTATCCCCCCTATCTAAAATCTTAGAAAGGTGCGTACATAAACAAATCATGGATCTCACACACACACACACACACACACACACACACACACACACACACACACACACACACACACACACAAAACACACACACAAACTTTTAACAAACAGAAGCATGGATTTCACCCCTCCCATAGCACCACTACAGCATTCATGTTCTTTACCAATATGGAAACAATTGCAAATTTGCATCTGCTATCCTTCTTGACCTTTCTAAGGCCTTTGACATGGTCACACATAATAAACTTATACAAGTTCTTTGCAAATCTCAGTCCACCCTCTATCTCTTGGTCTCAAAACTATTTATCAGATCACCAACAGGCTGCCCAATTACAGAACGACCTCTACCCTCTTTTCCCAGTTACTATAGATGTTCCCCAAGGCTCCATTCTAGGACCCCTACTCTTTTCATTTTTTACTAACAATCTATATACTTCCGCTCTTCATGCTTCTGTTATCCAATATGCCGACGATTCTGCCTTAATCTGTTTTGCCTCCTCCCCACAGGAACTCCAGTCAGTTACACAGGATTCATTTCTCTCAGTTGAAGCGTGGATTAGAAACTCAAAACTAACCGTCAACCCTAACAAAGCAAAACTTCTTCTATTTTGCACAACAAGATCCACCACTACAAGCCCCACCTTCAATATTATGTCCCTGAACAAAACCATAATTTCTCCAGTAACTCACACTAAGGTGTCGAAACTGACTGTAGTATGAAATTTGACATCCATATCTCCTAGACCATAAAGAAAGTGTATAAAAATAGCTATTTTCTATAGAAACAAAAATTTCCTTACTAAACAGGCTAAATTTGCCATTGCAAGCACCCATCTCATATCTACACTCCTATATGCCTCCCCAATACTCACAAACTTGAGAAAGACTGATTTAGCTAAACGCGATTCCTGCTACAGTAAAATAGGCAGGTTTGCCACAAACTCCCCTTTCAGGTTACATCACTGTTTAGCTCTTAAACAACTTAGTTGGCTTGAGCTTCCCCAACGTCTCCTCTATAACCAACTAATCTTTGCCCATAAAATCCTGCACCAACCTGATAAAATACCCACCCTCCAAAATTTAATGATTCCTTACTCAAACAATAGGTTGCCATGATCAAGTAATACATTATTATTGCAAGTAACAAAAGCCAAAAATACAGCTGGTGATTCCCACTTTTCCAAATTCACATCCAAAAAATGGAATGTTGTGCCCCATAACATAGTATCCCAGTCTTCCTTAACAACATTTAAACAAATGCTAAAAACACATCTGGCAGATACTTGGCTATGTTTCTTCACCAACCCTGGCTAGCTCATCCTCTATGTCTGAAGCTATCCAACCCACTTGCATTAACTTAACTATCAAACTACTAACCTCAGTATTCCAGGACTCTTAATTCCAGCTCATTCCACTATACCATACACTTACTAGACTAAATAGTTTAGTGTATAATGTTTCTCAGACTGAAACATATCATTGTTGTTGTTGTTGTTGTTGTTGTGTCTTTCGGCTTTTCCCAGTTAGGGGTCGCCACAGCGGAACTCCGGTCCGCTAATGATTGGCAGTAGCTTTTTACGTGCCGAGTTGCCAGCCCTGATGCACAACCTTCAATGAAGGTACGCCCATTCACGCATGTCTCCAAACAGAAGACGCTCTAGCTGAGAATCAAACAGGACATCTTACTGTGAGGCAACAATGCTACTGCAGCACCACCATATTATTAAAACTACAAAATGACTGTTATTATAGCCTTTACAGATGAGTCTGTGTATTATGTTGATATTTAAATCTGCAACATGGGGTGACCCCTGACAACTAAATATATATCCCCTAAACTGCCTTTACTGTTAGACTTTCTTTATTCACTTACTGTACATTGTATGTTGCTATCTATCCTTCTTATATTTTTTCTAACTGCAATTGAATAGTATTATATCTTATACTTAGCATCACTGTATTGTACATTGTATGTCTCAAAACTGTAACACAAATTGTAATGGTATCTTAATTTTTTATCTTGTATGTGAAGCTTTTCTCCCTGGTCTTCTGCTGAAAAAGGACGTGTCCAGTCAGACTTTCCAAGTTACCAAATGTAAAATAAATAAATAAACTTAATAATGAAAACTGCTTTAACATCTAGGAATGAAGTTCAAACTATAAAACAACTTGCCCCTGTTTTAACTGATAGCTTTGGGGTGATTGACAGGCCACAAAAAAGTTGGATAAACTTGACAGGAAAACAAGAAAATTGCTCCATGCCCATCAAGTAATATTAAGAACCAGTGTTTGCCAAGATTATATATCCCATGGTTAGAAGGAGGCATGCACCTTTGGGAAGATATGTGAAGCCTGCCAGCCTAGCTAGATAGGATTTTGCAGATAATTCTGTCATTTGTAAATATTAATGTAAGTCACATGCTTGTTCTCTTTGTTAAATGTTGAACTTCAAAAATGTAACCACATTGCACTCTGCTGGAGGAAAGCTAATAAGATAAGCATTGTATAATTGTCTGTTCTCAAAACTTGGAGCCGATATGTCTGGATGAAGGAATTCTTGCTATTGTTTTGAGACCAGAGTTATTTGCTAGAATTTGCATGTATAATGTCTTTTATTGCTGTAGCTTCCTGACCAGGTGCAAGATCAAAAGGGCTGCTAAACTCTAACTCCCTAACAGGAGCAGGATTGTTTTCTCTTGCTTACCTAGATGATATTGCTGTCTACAGCTATTCTTGGCAAGAGCACCTTCAGCATGTCAGGGAGGTGCTGGGCAGACTACAGAGGGCAGGGTTGACCATTAAGCCCAGCAAATGTCAGGTGGGGATGGCAGAGGTCTCCTACCTGGGACATAGAGTGGTAAGATCAGGCCAGAACCTGCCAAAGTAGAAGCCATTCAGGCATGGCCTGCACCTGTTACCAAAAAGCAGGTGAGGGCATTCTTAGGGATGGCAGGGTACCAGAGAAAGTTTATCCCCAGTTATAGTACCATATCTGCTCCCCTCACAGACCCGACAAGGAAGAACAGGTCAGATAAGGTAGTGAGGACCACAGCATGTGAGCAGGCATTCCAAAAGCTTAAAGAAGCTTTGGGAGGACCCCCTGTGTTAGCCAGTCAGATTACAGAAAATAATTTGTTGGGCAAGTGGATGCTTCAAACCACGGGGTGGGGGCTGTACTTAGCCAGATTTCTTCAGCGGGAGAAGATCACCCAGTGGTTTATCTCAGTCATAGGCTCCAACCCAGGGAGGAATGCTATGCAGCTGTAGAAAAGGAATGTCTAGCCATAGTGTGGTCACTGCCGAAACTTCAGCCTTATCTGTATGGAAGAAAATTCACTGTAGTGACAGATTACAATCCCCTAACATGGTTAAACAGAGCCAGCCAGCAAAATGCCAAGTTGCTAAGATGGAGCCTAGGGTTGCAAGTATATGATATGTCAGCGTGCAGCACCGCAATGTGATTAGCAATCCCAATGCAGATGGGCTCTCAAGACAGGGAATGGGGTAAGGTATACTCAGATAGATAGACCTAACCCTCTCAAGCAACGTTTCTCAAGGGTCACTTGAAAAACTAGCTTGAGTTCCCTTGGGGGGAGGGGGGAAGATATGCAAAGGCTGCCAGCCTAGCTAGATAGGATTTTGTAGATAATTCTGTCATTTGTAAATATTAATGCAAGCCAAATACTTGTTCTCTTTGTTAAATGTTGAACTTCAAAAATGCAACCACATTGCACTCTGTTGGAGGAAAGCTGATAAGTCAAGCATTGTATAATTGTTTGATCTCAAAACTCGGAGCTGAGATGTCTGGATGAAGGAATTCCTGCTATTGTTTTGAGACCAGGGTTAATTGCTAGAATTTGCATGTATAATGTATTTTATTGCTGTAGCTTCCTGACCAAGTGCAAGATCAAAAGGGCTGCTAAACTCTGAGTTTTTGTTAGCCTTGGAACCAGAGAAAAAATGATGTAGTCTGAAATGAGTCAGTAGTGCTGTGCTATCAATTTAAGGACAGAGAGACTCAGAGCATTTTGCATTTGTCTTAAGAACATCCAACATCACCAGCACTGTCTTGCTCTGTATGTAAGTTTATTTTAGAAATGTGTTTGCTCTTAAATATAGATAGGAAATAGGAAGTCTAGTCTAGCTGTTTTTTTTCTGTATTAATGTCAGAACTATTCTACTGTATTATTTTAAGCATTTTCCTGTGATCTCTGAACTCTTGACTAACACTGTGTAGTAAGAAGTATTGTCATGTGTTCTTATTATTTAGTATTAAATATTTTAAACCTTTCAACTGTGGCTGTTTTATGTAGAGATAATTTAAGCTCTAGAGTACATTGCATGTATATAGTGATACTGGCCAAGCCACTCCAATACGCTTTGCTGTTCAGTCACACTTCCCATTTGGATAAAAATATTGCACAGTAATAATTGGATACCCCTTTGATAAGGGCCTTATTAGTAGCTGATATTAGTTATTGGTGGCAGTGGTTTCTACCTTATAGTCTGGCAGAGAAAAGGGCATAGCTGGAGAACCTGTGCCAGCCTTCCCCAGGAGTGTTGGTGTGTTTGTATATAACTCATATCTCAAAGTGTGTGTGTCAGCTACTTGGGCAGTGACATGCAGCATTGGTTGGACAGATAGGGTGCTGGAGGTTTTAGCTTGACCACTAGGCTGAGATCACCACCCTATAGCTGTGCCAGTGGGGAGTCTTATTGGGGATCTGGAGAGAAAGGAGGAAACCAGTTCCAGACTGACTGTGATCTCTGTGTGCTCTTAAGGGAAATTGTACTTTACTGTGTGTGTTTTTATTATCCTTCCCAATGTGGACGGCCCTCATTGGTGTTAGTGGTGAGGATTGAGGCTCCTTGATTGCTGAGCCAGTGCACGGGCATCACAGCCTCCTTGACTTCGAGTACACATACAGTATGATGATTGTGGGATCGCATATGTATTTATTGTCATCATTAGAGCCAAACATATTGAAAGTTCTAAAACATGAACAAAGTAAGTCTAAGATTACCTCTTTACTTAGTTAAGCAGAAGCCTTTAAGAAAAAAGTAGGCACGGAAATCCAACCAAATGTGGATAAAACCCACTTGGCAACAGAAAGTGTGAAAAAGCAAAAGAAAGAAAGAATACAAAGAATGGAATCAGGAAGGAAAGATAAATAGAAAGATTACAATTATAGTAAGAAGAACAGAGATCTGATGGAACAGCAGCACGTTGAGCAAGAGTTGTCATGTGACTGGCTTAAATGGGTGAATTTAAACCAAAGACAAAAGGTTAATATTGGCAGCCCAAGATAGTGGATTACATGCTAGATAATTCATAATCCATAGAAGAGGTAAGAGATACAGTCAAATGTAGGTTCTTTGGTACAAAACTAGAAACAGTTACACATCTTTTTGCAGCATGCAGTATACTCATGGCTGAAAGTTTGTATAATGAAAGGTATAACAGTTTAGTTTTGTAAGATTGTTACACTGAAGACTTTGTAACATTACAACACAGAGGCAGCTGAGAGACACTGAAAATCTGAACTGCACAAGATTGTTGAAAATAATGAACTAATGATTACATGGGATCACCCCATACCAGCAGCTAAGAAGGTAGAATAAACAGATCACACAGTGAATACAGTGTATTACATACATTTGTAATACAGCAAGTCTTGCAAGCAGAAACTAGAGTAATGTGGAATAAAGATACACAGATAGTTCTGGTTATAGCAGGAGCAACTGGGCTAATAAAAAGAGAATCTTCATACTTATCAAAATATGTTACTGATAAAAGTAATCACGTATGAACTGCAAAAAGAGGGAATTCTGGGTACACTGCAGATGATGAGAAGAGCACTCATATCAAACATCAAAGACTGAAGCAAAATTGATTTCATGAACTTTAATTATTCCCTGAATTAGGGATGTAGTCCATTTCCATCAAGGTATGTAAAAACCTAACCATTTGGAGAAATTAAACCAAGTAAGTTCTTGTCTAGCCAGCTTAATTAGTTTTCACCAGGCTTATTAGAAAACAATTAATCTAGGTTTATCAGCAGATATGTATCTAGATTTGGCCATGCTGACATAACAATCAATATGAAAACAATAAAATTAATGGTTATATTAGAAGATTGTCACTATAAAACATGTTTGTAGTTACAGCTACTCACAGATCCAGAGGCTAAAAAGGATACTGAAGTTTATTTTTTTACTAGACAGATCTCAAAAGTTAAACATCTGAGCTACACAAGCAGGCTAATAGGGGCTGTCTTTGTTTTCAGTATATTATAGACTGGTCAGGGATGACTTAATTTGTCTATACAAATATAAAACTAACAACATTATGGTGGCTACCTTAGGTATACAATTAAAAATACACACACACACACACATACACACACACACATATATATATATATATATATATATATATAAATATATATATATATATATATATATACACAAATATATATAAATATATATATATATATATATATATATATATATATATATTCATATTTAACTAGGAATAATCATGGATTGTGTCTTAAACTGCCTATGTACTTTAATTGTACTTTTGTTACTATGCATTAGTGCTGCTTAAACTGCCTATGTACTTGGAATGTACTTTTTTGTTACTTTGCATTAGATAGTGGAGCTTTTCTCCTCGGGCCTCCACTGAAAATGGACATGTATCCAGCTGGACTAGCCCGGTTAACAAATGTAAAATAAAATAAAATAAAATAAATTTGTTGATGTGCCAACTTCAGAAACTGCAATGAGGAGAATTTTTTACACGGCAGAGATTATACTCATCCTTTAAGAACTACAAAGGCTTATGGTCATTTAAGAGTATTTTTGGCAAATGGCTTAGGAGAACTCACTTACAGGTTGCAAACTCAATGAAGGCCTCAAATAAGACCCTCAGTTTCATTTACATACACACTTAACATTGGATTAATACATCTATTATTTCATATATCTCTAACATGCAATAGTTTAACCTTAAATCTTTTAGTAGTCTCACCAATATATTTTTTGGACAAGAGCAAGAAAGTGCATATACTGTATTATCTGATTCACAGGGAAAAGAACATTGACAGCAGTGAATCTATCTCCGTCTGTTAATCCTATCAAAATTAAGGATAATGTCTTGTCAACTGAAAAATTTATTACAAAGTATAGTCACTAAACTGAAACTAGGGCTAAGCTGTGGTAACATTACTTTATTAAAAATAGTAAGACCATACTTGATATTTAGACTGTCATATTCTAAAATAACAATGGAATAATGAAAAAAAATCACTGATTGTGGTAACACTGAAGTTATGAAAACTGAAGTCATTAGTGTAAAGTGAATAAAACCTCAGCCATAAAAAGTGTTGTCACAATAAAACATGCAGATAAAAGAGGAATAACAAAATAGACAATCGGAAATAACATAATACAACTGGATTTAAGCTCTAGTTTTAAAGATATCAGTTCATTTAGCCCAGACAGGTTGCTGGCACCTAACCTTAATTGCCCTTGCATTGCTTTTCTCTCAAGTAACACATCCACCTGTCCTTTATTGTCATACAGCACAACATTTCTAGAAAAAAAGACAAAAACTTCCTAAAGGTGTTACATTTAATAAAATGCCTGTAAAGAACATTCTAACTATTCTTTGTACTGACATCATAAATGTGTTCTCTAATACAATGCCCTAGTTTTCCAGCTGTTTCCCCTCACAATAGGAACGAGGAACGTTTCACATGTAAGTCGCACAAATGCACAGATAGATATATATATATATATATATATATATATATATATATATATATATATATATATATTCGGGAACACTTTATAATCCAGAAATTCTGAAATACCGAATTTCAGAATCTCGAGATCATAAAGCCGAAGGCTGACAATGCCGAAACACCAGAAGCGCGGAATTCAAAATCCCGAATTTCAGAGATTTTGAATTAGCGCTTCTGATGTTGCCCTGTATGAATGGATAGGTGGAGATTCAGGTAAGTATTTATGTTTAAGGGTTTTGATTAGGGGATTTAGAGTGTGTCAGTGTGTTGTGTTACTATGATGTGTGTGTGCAAGGGGAATGTAGCTTGTATGGTGGTGTTTTCATGTGTGTCTGTGTAGTGCGACCTTGGAGTTAGAATATTTAAGTAGGGAGGGTGTGGGGTGCGAAGCCCCCCACATGGGAGTTGCAGGGGGGCTTGTCTGTAGTGTAGGTTCATGTGTTTGTGTGTGGGGTGGAGCTGTGTGTATGTGCATGTGTGTATGTAATATTTGGGATTTCAAAATTCATGCTTCTGGGGATTCGGTATTGCAAACTTTCGGCTTTATGATCTCGAGATTCTGAAATTTGGTATTTCAGAATTTCGGGATTATAAAGTGAATCTATATATACACATATACATACATATATACACACACACACACACACACACACACACACACACACACACACATATATATATATATATATATATATATATATATATATATATACATACACACATACAAGCCGCTGTGGTACAGCGGTAGCATTGTTGCCTCACAGCAAAAGGTTCTCCTGTTCGATTCACGGCTACAGTGCCTTCTGTGTGGAGTCTGCATGTCCTCCCCACGGTCGAGTGGCCTCTGAAAGACATGCGTGAATGGGTGTGCCTTCGCTGAAGGTTGGGCATCGGGCTGGCAATTTAGCACCATAAAAAATCTACTGCCAATCATTAGCGGACCGGAGTTCCGCTGTGGTGACCCCTAACCGGGAAAAGCCAAAAAGACGAACAACAACATACACACACATACACACACACACACACACACACACACACACACACACACACACACACATATATATATATATATATATATATATATATATATATATATATATATATACACACACACACATACACATATATATATATATATATATATATATATATATATATATATATATATGGATCTACTTTCATATCCCAAAATGCCGAAGTTGGTTTTACCGAAACTTTAAAATCTTGAGTGCCGGAATGCCTAAATGCTGTTAATAGTTCATAGCTTCATAGGTTCATACTAGGCTATCTGCCCTAGGGCATTTATAAGCCTAATCAGAGTTTGTTTGGCTTTCGCCACCCATTTTAAATTAATTTTGCTATGCCCTTGTTTGAGGTTAGTATACTCTGCCTTTGTCTAACAGTGACACAGAAGTGATGCCCGGGGTAAACCTACAATCTCCCATCCACTCATCAAGATTCCTCTTGAAGAGAGTCAATGAGGGACTCTGCCTAACCTGGACTGGGATTTTATTCCAGAGTGAAGGGAGCCTCTGGGTTATGAATCTGTCCCTCCAGCATGTCCTATTTATTTCAGTGCTGAGGTTTAAGTCTCTCAAGCGCGTAGCTCGATGGGATTTGGATTTTCTGAGGTGCAGCATGTCCACTAATTCTGGGTTGGACATGGCTTTATACGTCAGGCACAGATCGCCTCTGAGCAGGTGGTATGCCACTGAGTAGAGCTGGAGTTTCTTTAACCGGGCAGCATATGGCATCTGTTTGAGCCCTTTGATCTTCTGTCTTTCCAGTTGCTGCAGGTGTCTGGTAAGGTACATCCCAAAAGTTGAATTGTACTCAATTATGGGCCTGATGAGAAATGAGTAAAAAGGCATGATGACCTCCCCTGATCTAGATGTGAATCCCTTCATGATTAGGTGGGCTATATAAACTGTTTTTCTAACCACTTTGGCCACATGGTTGTCAAATGAGAGATTGCTATCAACTTGGGTCCCCAGGTCCCTAATTACTTCTTCTGTACTTAATGGATTACCACCTATGTGGTAATTTGTGGGCACCTTGTTTTTCCCAAAGGGGATGACTATACACTTTTTGGCATTTAGCTTGAGGCCATGGCTCTGGCACCAGTTGTCTGTTTCTATGAGGCCCTTTTGGAGGATGCTTGTGTCGGCTGGAGAGTCGATTATGGTGCCCAGTTTGCAGTCATCTGCGAACTTGGTCAGCCACAGTCCTTCCATGTTTGCCTGTACCTCCGAGAAATATATACCGAACAAGAGAGGTCCCAGGACTGAGCCTTGTGGGATGCCACTTGTAACTGGTTTGGAGTCTGACATGGCTCCGGCAATTCTAACCATGTGGGTTCTGTCCTTGAGCCAGTTTGCAACCCATCTAGTGAGCTTATCTATAATGCCCGAGTGGGGTATTGTATCAAAGGCTTTTGTGAGGTCCAGGTAGGCTGTGTGGACCACCTTCCCCTCGTCAATGGCCTTGGTGACTGTTTCAAAGAAATCGACCAGGTTTAAGAGGTAAGATCTGCCCTTAACAAAGCCGAACTGGGTAGGATCCAGTGTCTGTAGGTCCCCAATATCTTTATTTATCAGGTCCATGATGATCCTTTCCATAGCTTTGCAGACCAAGCTAGTCAGGCTTATGGGGCGATAGTTTCCAGGATCCGTTGAGGCACCACCTTTGTGGAGAGGGACCACTGTTGCTGTACACCACTCTTTGGGTACATATCCTGTAGTAAGGCTGAGATTGAACAGTAGTTTTATGTTTGGGTTTAGCTCTTCTTGGAGTTCATGTAGGACACAGCCCGGGACACCGTCTGTTCCCATTGATGCTGTGTTTTTTGCTTTGGAGATGGTGGCTCTTACCTGAGCATCTGAGATGTCAGGGGACAGCACTCTGCTGGGATAGATATTCGCCCTTTTGGTGGGGGGGGGGGGCGAGAAGTTTGCGCTGAACCTGTCAGCTAGGATGTTGGCAATGTCTGTGGGTTCGGTGTATTTTTTGTCATTTTGGACTAATTCTGAGCATATCTGGGAATTCCCACCCAGGTTCCTAGCATAACTAAAGAAAGCCTTGTGATTATCCTTAGTGTCCTGTGCAATTTTTCTCTCAAAGCTGGCCTTAGAAGATTTTATGAGAGCCCGTATTTTTTTGCTAATACTGATCAGAGATGCCTTCCCTTTTTGGGATTTTGCTCTATCATGTAGTAGCTTCCTCCTTCTATTGTATAGTTTGTTTATGGCTAGGGTCCACCAGACAGGACGGCTGCCTTTGGAGGATTGGGTCTTGGTTTTATTTGGGATTGCATGATCCATGCATTCCTGAAGGTGTTCATAGAATGCATTTATAAAGGATTCTGCGGTCTGGGCCGTATTTTCCACAGGTCTGGGGGCTTTGAAGGATTCCACCTCGGTTTTGAGGAGTGTGAAATTTGCTTTAGAGAAGTTTTTCACTGTGATTTTCTGGGCTGGGGGTGGGGTCGGGATGTGAATATCCAGAGAGATAAGTTTATGGTCTGATCTTACCAGTGAGGGATACACTTCTGGTCTGGAGAATAGAGTCCCCATGTTGGTGATGATCAGGTCCAGTATGTTTTCCCCTCTTATGGGAGTGGTAACAAGTTGTTCCATAGCATTTGAGTTTATAAATTCTAGGAACCTTTGGGCTAGGGTGTTGGAGCTAGAGTAATGCTCCCAGTCTATGTTTGGTTAGTTGAAGTTGCCCAATATAATGGTGTTTGGAGAGACCTTCATATTTTCCAGTGTTCTCAGGAAGGCCGAGTGGGGTTCCTGGGTTTGGGAGGGTGGTCTGTAGCAGGCTATAAACTGGAAGGCAGTTTTACCCACTGTTAGTTGCACATGGATAGACTCTGATGCATCGTGCTGTGCCACCAACCTGGAGGTGTGGGTATCTTTGACGAATACTGATACTCCCTCTCCTTTTGTGGTTCGGTCCAAGTTTTGCGGCCGAAAAGCATGGTATGAGGTATAACCTGGTAATGCTGGGGTGCTCTCGGGAGCCTTGAACCAGGTTTCTGTTACTGCACAGATATTGATGTTCTCCATGCTAAGGAGAGTTTTGAGTGCATGCATCTTGAGGTTTAGACTTCTGGCGATGAGTAGCATTACTCTTAGTTTCTTATCCCTTGTGATACCTATGGAGGTGGGTTTGTCTTTTGAGCCTTGCCTAAAAAAGGCACTATGGGGGTAGCAAGAGCCTTTGCCAATATCCGAAAGCCCAGGGGTGACAGGTGCAAGCCATCCCTAGAGAAGCATCATGGCTTGTCGAGCATGTCATCCCAGGCTGACAGGCATTGGATCCCCTTTGAATGACACCAATACTTAAGCCAATTGTTGAAATTTATCATCTTGTCTTCATATTGTGGCATCATTCTTGGTGAGGGTAAGATGCTACTCAAGGTCAGGGTCATACCGGCCTGGGCTACATGCTCAGAGAGCTCCTCTATGTCTCTTTTCATGTAGTCCAGGGAGGTACGTCTCAGGTCATTCACACCAGCATGGACAATATTTGTACTTGTCTTGGAGTGACCTGAGTGCGTGTGTTATGTGTCGGATCCTAGCGCCTGACAGGCAGCTCACCGTGACCTTCTCCTTGTTCAGCCTGGTGAGCGGGACGTCAGTGTGCCTGACGATAGAGTCACCTATTACAAGTGTATCAGGTGTGTTGTTTAGCCTTAAGGGCTGTGACTGTTCGGCACACTGGCTTTGTGAACTATGTGTTGCACGTGTTTTGTTTTGGGGTAGCGGTTGCTGGGTGTCTGTTTTTGAGGTCTGTGCTGCTTAGGCAGATTTTTATTTAGACCCTCCGAGTATGTTTTTGTGTGTTTGTGTGTTTGGTTTGCTGTCGTGGTAGGTCTATGTGAGACTGGAATTGTAGTGAGTGTGGTTTCCTTCTCCTCCTGACTGGTTACGCCAGTACTCAGTTGAGAGAGCTTAGCCTCCAGTTTGGCTATATGGTTGCATCTCTCACATGTGTTGGAATTTGTTGGGAGGAGGAGAGGGTTATCTGTGTACAAGAGGCAGTTGTAACATTGCCTCAGGATTCCCAGATTCACCAGCTGGACCGGAGAGGAGATTGACAACTGACCTTTGGACATGCTAGAATAGTATTGGGAATTCTTTTATAATTGAAAAAAGGGCCAATGTGGAACAAGGTACTCAAGAGGAGTTTGTGAGGGTGTAGTGCTTTTAATTTTTTAGTGCTGACTTAGTGAGCATGTGCCAGGTAACTTAAATGCAATGTGTTACAGGTAACTTAAATGCAAAAATGACAAACAGTAACTTTTTCAAGTGAAACAAGGAAATAAGTACAATAAGCAATGCAGATATCACTAGGGATCCATAGAAGCGCTGAAAAGCCACATTTTAGGTGGAATTAGCATTTCAGGGAAATAAGCAAACAAACAACAAGCATACAATCAAAGCTAGATTCAGCAGGCCTGGATCTAGTCTATGCTACAGCAAACAAGGTGTACCAATTTCAGTAAGAAACAGTTCAAATATGCAGGCACTATAAGCCTTTAACCAGAAATTCCCAGCTCAGAAGGGCAGAGTCCAACCTCTCCTCCCACAAGAGTGCAGACCACGAACCTTCTTAATGTAAAATAACTGGCCTGAAGCCCAAGTGCTTAAACCAGAACTAATACACTTTTAGAATAACAGACACTGAGCCCTCAATCAGCAGTTCCCAACTTAGAAGGATGTAAGCTACCTGTCCTGCCACCACAGTGCAGGCCACAAACCTTCCTAATGTAAAACAACTGGTCTGAAGCCCAAGTGCTTAATCCAAAAGACTTAGAATGATAGCTACACTTTAATCAAGTTACTACCAAGCAGTAATAAATACAATTGAATAATTTAAAGAATGCCTGGATTAGTGCTCAAGTTATACAAACAAAGCTAGATTCAGCAGGCCTGGATCTAGTCTATGCTACAGCGAACAAGGTGTACCAATTTCAGTAAGAAGCAGTTCAAATATGCAGGCACTATAAGCCTTTAACCAGAAATTCCCAGCTCAGAAGGGCGGAGTCCAGCCTCTCCTCCCACAAGAGTGTAGACCACGAACCCTCTTAATGTAAAATAACTGGCCTGAAGCCCAAGTGCTTAAACCAGAATTAATACACTTTTAGAATAACAGACACTGAGCCCTCAATCAGCAGTTCCCAACTTAGAAGGATGTAAGCTACCTGTTCTGACACTACAGTGCAGACCACAAACATTCTTAATGTAAAACAACTGGTCTGAAGCCCAATTGCTTAAAATAAAGGCTTAGAATGAGTTACACCAAGCAGTAATAAATACAACTGAGTACCTTTAAGATGACACAAAAGCAAAATAAAGTAGGAAGAAACACAAATACAGTAAAAGCAGATATATATTTTTTTTAAGTGGAAAGAGAGAAAGGAAAGAGAGAAAGGAGTAGCAGAAACTAAGCAGATTGGCCTTCTCAAATGTTCTCCCTGTACTGGGTAGAATGAGGTAATGACACTACACTGGGAGGAGGGTCCCAGATCAAATTTACACTAGGGGCGGGCAACTGTAAAGCCACCAACTATAAAAACACTATACCAACAGGGAGGGAGGGTGGAAAACAACGTTAAATATTGTATTGGTAATTCGTATACTATCCCTTTAAAGTTTTCAGTTTGTAAAGGTAAACAGTATGGTAAACATTAAGTTTGAAGTCAGTGAATCATTGGCTAGGTATAGAAGTATAGATCATATGAGAAAGAATGCAAGTTGTCGTTATTGAATGGTAGGTTTAGTATATGATCCCTCTTACAATCATCCAAGGCGAGCTTCGAAAGAAAAATTACCAAGGGCTCCAAAGATAACCATAAGGCATTCTTTAGCTATGTTAAGAATCTAATTGGTAATGCTCAGATCTGCTTGGAGTTAGTGCAGAATGGCACAAAATACACTGAACCGACTGATATCACCAAAATCCTGGCAGACAGGTTCAGTGCAAACTTCACCCCCCTCTCACCCGCAAAAGGGCCCATAACCATACCAGCAGAATGTAGAGCCCCTGAAATCACAGACACTCAGGTTAAAACAGCCCTCTCCAAAGCCAAAAACACAGCATCAATGGGACCGGACGGTGTCGCAGGCCACATCCTACATGAGCTCAAAGACGAACTAACCCCTCATCTAAACACACTGTTCAAACTCAGCCTCTCCACAGGCTATGTACCCATAGAGTGGCACACAGCAATGGTTATTCTGCTCCACAAAGGTGGAGCCACTACAGACCCTGGGAACTATTGCCCTATAAGCCTGACTAGCTTGATCTGCAAGGCTGTGGAGCGCATCATCATGGAACTCATTAACAGAGACATTGGGAACCTCCAAACACTGGACCCTACCCAGTTCGGCTTTGTTAAGGGCAGATCATGCCACCTGAACCTGGTGGACTTCTTTGAGACAGTTACCAAGGCTATAGATGAGGGAAAGGTGGTACACACAGCCTACCTAGACCTTGCAAAGGCCTTCAACACCATTCCCCATTCTGGTATTATAGACAAGCTCACCAGCCTGAACATAAATCAATAGGACTATTTCTGAAAGTTTTATTCCCAGTTTATGGAAAATATCCCATATAATCCCTCTTCACAAAGGAGGACAATCCACAGACCTCTCCAACTACCGCCCCATTGCCCTTCTCCCACCTCTGGCAAAGATCATGGAAAAATGCATCCACAAACAATTACTTGATCATCTAATGCATAATAACCTACTAGCCAATTGTCAACATGGACCCTCACATAGCACTACAACTGCCCTTCTTTCCTTCACAGACTGTATTAACAATAACCGCAACCTTAACAAACTCTCTTCTGCCCTTTTCATTGACCTGTCTAAAGCATTTGACATGGTAAATCACGAAATTCTCATCACAATACTAAAATCCCTGTCACTGGATACATCCTCTATTAAGTGGTTACTGTCCTACCTGGATAAAAGACAACAGGCCGTACTATGGCACAAGTCTCTATCTACTCATCTCCCTGACAACCTCGGAGTCCCCCAGGGTTCCATCCTTGGACCTCTACTTTTTTCCATATTCATCAACGATCTTCACCTTGCCATCCCCCAAGCTACATGCATACAATATGCAGATGACTCTACACTCATTTGCTCAGCTCCCTCCTCTTCTGAACTACTCTATCTGACCCAACAAGTATTCAATACAGTTGAGCAATAGTTCACACATAGATGCCTTCTCCTAAACCCCAAAAAGACTAAACTCCTCCTCTTCTCTTCTACCAAGAAATCCCCTCCACTGGATTTCTCAATAAACTCTATCAATAATACCATTATATCTCCAGACCCATCCACAAAACTATTAGGAGTCACCATCGACAATAATCTGAACTTTGACATCCATATTAACAATACTATAAAAACAGTCAATAAAAAGCTAGGCTCTCTCTATAGGATAAAATCCTTTCTCCTACCTTCAGCTCGAACCACAATAGCACACACTCATCTAATCTCTTCTCTACTCTGTGCGTCACCCATTTTTACTATGCTTTCAAAAATTAGTCTCAACAAATTGGAAATGTCCTACAATAATATAGCTAGATTTGCAACTGGTAATCCTTTTAGAACCCATCACTGCCTTAAGCTAGGTTGGCTTGAACTTCAAAATCTAATTACATTCCATCAGCTAACTATAGCCCATAACACTCTTTACAAACCTTCTAAAACACCTATTCTCTCGACACTAATCACCCCCTATAAAAACCTAGAATCCTTAAGGTCTTCTCAGTAACTTCTAGTACATACCACTAAAACATACAACAAAGCTGGTGACTCCCTTTTCTGTAATATAGTTGGAAAGCCTGCAACCTCCTTCCAAACGAACTCTCCATACTTTCCTCATTATCCTCTTTCAAAAACAAATTGAAAGTATTCCTTAAAACACACTGGTTATGTCAATGCACTAAACCTGACTAGTCAAAGTGTCTCTATATACTCTACTCTGTCTAACCCATCTACTCATTAAGCAATTCTATTTTCCTTTTTAAACTATGTTGCATATGTCTCTTGACTACTCTGATTGTATTTACATCCCTTTATTATTCTTGTATCATGCACTGTACATTTTACTGTGATAACCTGTTTATGCATACTGTTAACACTTCATATTTGCTCATGTATCCTTATACTTTATAGTATTCATTTTCTTTTGTCCTAACTTGGAGCTTAACTCCTTGGGCCTCTACTGAAAATGGACATGTACCCAGTTAAGACTAGCCCGGTTAACAAATGTAAAATAAAATAAAATAAAAAAATGAAATAAACCCCTACTTCACAAGATGGGTTGCCAACTGGCTCACGAACAGAACCCACATGGTGAGAGTTGTGGGAGCTAGGTCCAACTCTAAACCAGTTACAAGTGGCGTTTCCCAGGCTCAGTCCTAGGACCCCTCCTGTTTGGCATATACTTCTCAGAGGTACAGGCAAGCACAGGAGGTCTATGGCTGACCATGTTCGCAGATGACTGCAAACTAGGGGCTATAACCGACTCTCTAGCTGACACAGACATCCAAAAGTGTCTCACTGAGATGGATACCTGGTGTCAAAATCATGGCCTCAAGCTAAATGCCAAAAAAGTGCATAGTCATCCCCTTTGGAAAAAACAAAGAACCCACAAACTACCACATAGGTGGTAGTCCCTTAAATATGGGAGACGTAATAAGGGATCTGGGGACCCAAGTAGATAGTAATCTCTCCTTTGATAATCACATTGCCAAAGTGGTTAGAAAATCCTTCTATGTGGCCCACCTAATCACAAAAGGGTTCACATCCAGATCAAAAGAGGTCATTGTGCCCCTCTACTCATCACTCATCAGACCCATCATAGAGTACAACACCCCATTTGGGATGTACCTTACAAGACACCTGCAACAGCAGGAAAGACCACAGAAGTACCTCACCAAGAGGATCACTGGCCTCAAACAGATGCCCTATGCAGCTTGACTGAAGAAACTCCAGCTGTACTCAGTTGCATACCGCCTACTCAGAGGTGATCTCTGCCTGACATACAAGGCCATGTCCAACCCAGAATTGATGGACATGCTCCACCTAAAGAAAACCTTATCCCCTCAAGCCAAACACTCTAGGGATCTAAACATCACCACAACAATAAATAGGACATGCTGGAGGGATAGATTCCTGTCCCAGAGATTTCACATGCTTTAGAACAAGATTCCAATCTACATTAGGAAGAGTTCCTCACTAACACTCTTCAAAAGAAACCTTGATGAGTGGATGGGAAACAGAAAGTTTACCCCGGGGATCACTTCAGTGGCTGTGCTGGACAGAGGCACAGGGAACTAATCTAAGGGGGTGGTGAAAGCCAACACATTCTAGCTAGACTTATAAATGCCTTCGGGCAGATAGCCTAATACCTACCTATGAACTTATGAATCATACCTATGCAAGTGCATTCTAAATTAAATGTGATCATTGTCATGTTTAACATACTATACACACATTATATTAGACTTATACAACAAGTATTAATTATACTTTTGTTGCAATACACATAATTATGATACACATTCATATTTAGTATTACTTTGAATTCTGCATCAACTGTCTTTCTTTTCTAAACTTACTGCAATTACACCTTGTGCCACAGAAAAAGTTAACTGACGTGCATTTTATTCTCTCATTACTATCCAGAGTGCTGACTGCCATGCATCCTTGCCAGGCTTGTTTTACACTACAGAAGGCTGTGCAAATTACATTTTTCACTTTTTTTCCCCTTTGGTAGTGAGCCTTGTTTGTGAGCTACAAGGTGGTGAGTAAATGCAAGGGGGAAAAAGGAAATATTATGTAAAAAGTATTTAAAATGTACACTTCTGATGTTTCCTCAACTTTTTTGTTTTGCAACATGAACATATACTCCTTAAACATCACAATGTTCACACAAACAGCACAATCTTTGGATTTGAACCATCACACCAGGGCATTAACAACACACATATTTGAGATTATTATCACTATTGGCCACAGACACAGAAATACACTAGGAAGAAAAAAAGTAGATTACGTATACTTAGGATGGGACATTGTATCCATTTACATTAATGGTGCAATGAACCAAGTTCTTAAAATTGCCCTTTGTAATTTGCTAGTATATGTGAGGGTGAATGGGATATTGGCAACAGTTAATCTAATATTTCCTCTCACAATATAAAACAAATATTTGCAACACTGCAGCTGTTTTCTTCTCTTTATTTTGTGAGCATAATTTCTTATATATGCTTTTCTGACAACAATGCAATCTCATTTGCATTGTTTTTTATATCTGTTTCAGTGAGAAAAGTATTTCCTTAAAACTGCAGACACATTTTTACTCAGAGCACAAAGTGTGGTCATGGGTTCCTATTAGAATGACGAAAACACATTTTGTCAAATGCGTTTTTGTCGACACATGTAGGGCGAACAGGCAAAACAGTGAAGCGGCTGTTCAGCAAATTCTTTCCCTGGGAAAGAAGTTGCTTGACCGCTTTGTTGCTTTGCCTGTTCTGAAGTGTAGTGTGGTCCCTTGTCCGGTATAGCTCCCCGAGCATGATTGTGCAGCAGCTACTGACCTTAGGGTTAGGGTTCAGGTTAAGGTATGTGCATATGTATAAAAGTGTTTACTGTTTTTTATTTTGCGTTAGATGTATGGTTGAGTTAAATTTGTATGTGTTTTCAGCTGCTTACTTTTGTTTTGTGGGGGTAGGATTAGGGTTAAGATAAGTGTGTACGTGTATGTGTTTGGAACTGTTTATGTAAATGTGCAAGAGTTACTGACCTTAGGGTTAAGGTGCTGGTTAAGGTAAGTGCATATGTTGTAAAATGTTTACTGTTTTTTTTTCATTAGATGTATGGTTGGGTTACATGCATATGCGTATTTAGTTGTTTACTGGTTTTTGGGGGGTTATAATTAGGGTTAGGGTATGTGCGTATGTGTTTGGAAGTGTTTAATGTTTTTTTGGGGGGGTTGGAACAGTGATTTCTTTCCCTAGGAAAGAAATCACTGTTCTGTGGTTTTGACATTTTTCATATGTGTCGATGAAACATCGTTCGCTGTTTTCAGCATTCAGTGTTTTAATATGAACCCGTGGTCATAACCAGCCCATAGAAATGTTAGGGATTTTACTCTCCTAAGTCAGTCGGTGTAATCCCAGCCTTTCTTGTAAGTATCTTCTCCTTGACACACCCTCAGTAAGGGTACATCTAAGAGTACAGAAAGTAAAACACTGATTGTTCCTGCAGTCACATTTGCAAGTCCTTAACAGGTAACACTTCTCAATGCTCATCCTTGCAGTGCTAGGGCATGTGTACTAAATTGTGTATGTCCTTACACCATGTATACCTGCCCTGCACTTATTGCAGATTGAAGAATTCATGAATGCTAATAAATGCACACTTCATTTCCATATTCCCAGTGCTCAGAGGGCTGAATTTACACTATATAAAGATAATCATGTAGGTAAGGAACTTGCACTGTAGTAGGGGAGACTGCTTGGCTCCAGAAAGTTCAATACTGCTATTTGCTTTCAAAACATATTTCTAGTTTAGCAAACAACTTGCTGCAAAGGTAAGTTGCTGTTTTTATTTTGCAAAATGCTTGTTTTAACCTTACTGATGGAATACAGTTCACAGTACACCCGTAATGTCTGCATTGTTTGTTCCTTACTTTTAGCATAGCCATGTATAGCAGTTATTTCTTTCCATTACAAATGATTGTTATCTGACATCATGGAAACGTTCATCTGGAAATCTGACCAGTTATTGTAGAAGAGCATTGTATCACTTATTAGCATGGCCGGATTTTACATTTGTAGTCCAGAGAATCTGTGCTATATACCTGCCAGTTCTCCACATAAGTGGAAATCCAATGAAAGTTTTATCCATTTTTCTTGAAAAGTGTAAATTCTTTTTGTTAATGCTGCAATGTTCTGCAGAGTTACAAAACTGTTGTCCTCCTTGTAAATGTTTAGCATTATTTTCTTATTTTCTTTATTGTTGGGGGGTGGAGTTCTGCATTAACATGTGTATAGATAGGATTAAGAAGCCTTACTTTATCAAATATTTTGTGCGAGATAGGTGAATTCTTTTATGTTTCATCTCATGTCTTGGGATATGGCACCCAAGACATCCCTACCCCATAAACCACCATAAAGTGATGCAGAGAATGATGTTATCATCCAGGCACTACATCAACATGGCTCATTCCTCATAGACAGAGGCAGAGGTGATAAACCCTCCCATGACAGTACCTGGGAGCAGGTGGTCAATGACGTCAGTGCTCTAGGAGGCCATGGGTGTACCTAAAAGAAAATCATGCATAGGACCAGTGACATGATGATGCATTCAAAATGTAGGAAGGCTGCAATTGCCCTGCCCTTTGCACATTTCTTTGTAACTTAGGGTTGCATATATGTCTGATACACAGAGTGAATAACTAATGTCTGCTTACTCAGAAGCTTGCTTTAATGTAATTGTATTGCAAAAGAAATGCTTTTATTTATCATTCCTACTCATTTGTGAATGATGGGTTATGTAATTATTGACCGTCTTTGTATTTCTGTTAGTATTCTTAGTAATGCAGTCAAAGTAGATATTTAATTATTTGCATATTGCTCAAGTTGTCCAAAAGATACCACCACTGACCTGCTCGCTGTTTTTTATAGAATGGTTAACTGAAATGCCTGATGCACAGTACAGGGTAAAATCCATAGCTGTATATTGCAAATATCAGTCATAAGCTATTACTGACATTAGGTACCTGAGACATGTTTTGGCTTAGGGACATATAAGTATTTGCATATGACAGTAATCAGTTGTAGACCTTTTTTTCCCATACAAGTTCCACACTTACCCTGTTAATACTGCAGCTATAATATGTGTCCTTGGGGGTTGTCTCTATGTGATGCTAATTGAACACAACCATTACATGGTTAAGTAAATACTGCGGACTTTTGCAAGCATCACTTTTAATATCGGTATGCTCTTATGATCTTAGATTTTCACTTAGGTAGGAAGACTGTGTGCTATCCTTTGCCTCTCAGCCAGAGCCATGGCATATTGTGCTCACCTACTTCTGCCAGTACCACCTACAGCTGGTGGTTCTCCCTCAGACTCTTCAACTGTATCTGATGTAGGTGCTGTCCCTGACTGTGGTCCTGCCCCTAGTTGTCCTTCTCAAAGCTGTTTCCTCAGAATTATATTGTGCAACAAGGCACAGGCTGTGAGTATTTGGACTGAGGTGGCAGGGTCATACTGCAGGGCACATTCTAATGTGTCTAGACACTGGAACCTTGATTTAAACAAGTTAAATACATGTTCTATTATACTCCTAGTTTAAGTGTGGGCATCATTGTCTCCTTGCTCAGTGGGTTTCTCATGGGTCTTGTGATGCCCATGCCCTGGCCCAGCAATTAAAGAGTCTCAATCCTCACCACTAACACCAGTAAGGGGTGTCCATATAGGGAAAGGATAATAAATACACACCCAGTAAAGTACAATTTCCCTTAAGAGCACACAGAGATCACAGTCAGTCTGGGGCTGGTTTCTCTCTTTCTCTCCAGATCCCTAATAAGACTTCCCACTGGCACAACTATAGGGTCCAGATCTCAGCCTAGTGGGCAAGCTCAAACCTCCAGCACCCTCTCTGTCCAACCACTGCTTCGTGCCCCAAGTAGCTGACACACACACACTTTGAGATAAGAGTTTATACAACCACACAGACACTCCTGGGGAAGGCTGGCACAGGTTCTCCAGTTGTGCCCCTTTTCTGCCCAGTCTAAAAGGTAGTACCAGCTGTCACCATCCACTGATATTTATCAGCTACTCAAAGGCTCTTAAAAGGGTGTCCACTTATTACTGTGCAATATTATTACCCAAATTGTAAGTGTGACCTAACAGTCAAGACTTATTTGGAGTGACTTGGTACAGCATCACTATATACATGCAATTTCCTCTTAGAGCTTAAATTATCTCTACACAAAACAGCCACAGTTGAAAGGTTTAAAAATATTTAATAATAAATAATAAAAACACAAGACAATATTTCTTACTACACAGTGCTAGTCAAACGTTCAGGGATCACAGAGAAATACTTAAAATAATACCATAGAAAAGTTCTAACATCAACACAGAAAAAACACTTAGTATAATCTTCCTAATTCCTAGCTATTTCTAAGAGAAAACACAGTTCTAAATAACTTACATATAGAGCAAAGCAGTGCTGATGATGGATGTTCTCAAGACAAAATGCTCTGAGCTCTCTGATTCTCTCTCTTTAAATTGATAAAACAGAACTGCTTCACATGACATCATTCTTCACACTTCTCTGGTGTTTCAGGCTAACAGAAACTACATTTCCATTCTTTACACCTGGTCAGAAACCAGAGTAATAAAGGACATTTACACTGTATACGTGCAAATTCTAGCCATTAACTCTGGTCTTAAAACAATAGGCAAGATGCCTCCCTCTAGACATGTCGGCTCTGAATTTTGACATCAAAGACAGTCATAAAATGCTTGATTTAGCTTTCTTACAGCAGAGTACACCGTTGATACATTTTTGCAGTTCAATATCCAATGCAGTCTTTTCACATTTAAGAGAACAAGCCTGTAGCTTACATTAATATTTACAAATGACAGAATTATCTACAAAATTTCATCTGGCTAGGCTGGCAGCCTTCATCTATCTTCACAAGTGTCATGAACCAAGGTTCCAGTGCATAACCTGCATCCCCCCACTAGATGCCCCTGTGGAAAGTCACCCTAGCAAACCTTGTGTATAGCTCACAGGTGTATCATATGTGTGAGTCAAAAAAAACTGCCCAGGTTAACTGCACAGACATTGTAGATCATCCCTTGGGCATTACAGGCATCCTAACAGTTTATAGAATGGTATATTTTCCTGTTTTCTTCCTTCCCTGCTCACTAGGTGAGGCTTTTATTTCTGTGTATGTGCAATCTATGGTCCCCAAAACTTCAGTGAAGTGTATTATTCCATAAAATTCCTGTATGTTTTTGTTCTTTCATCTGTGGTGCATTGGAAACAGAGCTGATCCCTTGCATGTTGTATCAACCTTAATATATTTGCTGTGGTTCTCTGAAAAGTTCCTGTAACTAGTATAAGCAATGCTGCACATACCTTTGTTTCCACTGGGATGGTTTCTCCATGATTTCCCCAGTGCCTTAGGTGAAGGCAGCAGAGGTTACATATTTTCTCTAGTTTTTCCCTGTCTATCCAGTATCGCTCTATTTCTGTGTCATGCAGTCCATGATGAATCAAATGGAGTCTAAACAACCTTTTCCTTCTTGGCTGAGGTTTGGCAGCAGCAGAAGCAGCACCTTGAATTAAAGTCTGTTGTCCATACAGGTTAATGATGGTAGCAGCAACCCCTAACATTTTTTTCTATTTGTAATTGTAGCTGTAATCCAAATAGTTTTGGATTTCAAGGCAAAAGCCAGAACTGAGTGTTTACAATCACGTTATAGGTTCCTGAATAGCTCAGCCATGTTAGATTGGTTAATTAGCATGTAATACAGCTGCTTATGCTTTCATTATCATATTCTGCTGTTTACCCTTGTTTAGAGGCTCTGCACCAAGTGTAGAACTGCTTAATTAATATGAAAATGTGAGCTATATTCACTTCATGAATCTGGCTCACAGTCTGTGAACTTCTCCACTGCTGTATTGACCATAGCCAGTACTGAACTGATAGTGAGTATTTCAAAAGACCAAGACTGCACTAGAGCTAAATGATCCCAAGATAAATATGGATTTTTTACTACAGTCTTAATTAATGTGATTATATTTATTGATAATGTCCCAAGTAACTAAATAAAATTATGTTTGTGAAAGGAATAGCACCATACCTTCTTTTTTGGCACTATCCATCTTAATGAAAGCACTGCTAAAGTACGTCAGAGATATATGTGGTCTTAATGGCAACAATTTTTAAAAATGTCTTCCAAATAAATGCAACATTAAGATTCTGACCGTAGTGCGAGCTTTAATTAACACTTTCCATAATGAGATGAGATACACAGTGCATTCCTCCATATGATTCTATAATGATTTGTAGGCAACATATCTGACAAAATAACATGCACACCATTATTTCAGCAGATGTTTAATCTAAGAAGGAAAACAGCTAAGTCATCTTGCAGATTTGCACTTAACTTCACCCTTTATTATAAAGTATGTAATAAAGGGTACTGTGGGGGCCATTCCCTATGTTACTTCATTACATATTATTAACTCTACATCATTTAAGTAAGTGCAGCTTGGTGAAAGCAGTTCACTGACTGGCACTTTAATCAAAGTCTGCTGAAATGAAAGCTTCAGTGAATAATTTTGGCAGGCACTTGGCAAAAGTTTATTTACATATTTGTTTGTTAATTGTGTAAGCAAATTTTTTTTTAGACATGACCTAACCACAATGGCAATGGTGTATGAGTAGCCAGTCAAATGTTGTATTCTGGGAGGTGGGAAGTGGCTGGAATATCCAGTTAAACACACACACACACACACACACACACACACACACACACACACACACACACACACACACACACACACACGCAGATCTGGATGAGAACATGTAAACTCTACACGAACAATCATCAGGAGTTAATACCAGTCTCATGAGCCATGAAACAGAGCCTTGATTATTAAACTTGTCTGTTAGTCAAATATCAAATGATACCCTCTACCTACGGTGCACTTTAGATACACAAACAGACCAGAAGAGTAATCTAGTTACAAAGACTTTCCAAGCATGATATTATGCCTGTCTCCAGGTATCCCAGAGTTGCCAACTACTTTCATTATACACTTGTTTGTTTTATAACTACCCTCCATCTTACATGAAAGGACTGACTCTTAACAGATATACTTAATTTCTTTATGTGAAACTAGGTAGAGAGCAGTCCAGTTGTTATATTAGTGGTAATTAGCATACGTAGGAAAGCCTCACCATGCCACATACACCGTATAATGTACTGGAGAAGAAATACCAAGGTTCTAGCTTTAATGGTAACTAAAAATTCCCCAGAGTATTTCTTCAGCTTTTAAATTTGATTTGCTCTTTTTATTTTTTTTTTTAACAGGGAACTATGGCTCGGCCTTATGTAGGTACCTTTTAAAATGCTTCTCTATAGCTAGTTAAGTGTGAAGCAGATGAACAGCACAACTCATTGATCACAACTGGATGATTTGCAACTCATTGATTGTTTTTTACCATAGGAAATCATTGCTGACACTGTTTCTTTTAGTGACAGCAATAATTCACTTTTTATAAGATATCTTTTTTCCTCTGTGGACGTGCAACTGTGGAGTAGATATACATAACAGGGGTTGGGGGGGGGCAAAATCCACCGGGTCTATGACATTTCATCAAATGGTTATTCAGCAAATACCCAGTTGTTGAACACCTATTAACTGAAGCTGCTTTTCACTGAATGGCAAATTTTAAGTGGGGAAACAAGCAGTTGGCCAACTGAGCAACCACGAAAAAAAAAAAAAAAAAAGCTAAAATTTACAATCTGCCAAGGTGGGGGGGGCAACACCCCCAATGTGGGGTGCTGTGCCCCCTACACACCCCTAACTAAATATACCAACTCTGAGATCACATTACAGTGGGGAAAAGGGCAAATTCCAGATGAAAATAAAATTGCCAAAGATTCCAAAGACAACAAGGCATTCTATAACTATGTCAAGAATCTAAATGGCAATGCTCAGATCTGCTCTGAGCTAAAACAGAATGGCATTAAATATACTGATCCCAAGGATATTGCCAATATCCTGGCAGATCGATTCAGTGCCAACTTCACCCCCTCTCACCCCCTAAATGGCCCATCTCAATACCGGAAGATTGCCAAATTCCGGTAATAACGGCCACACAGGTAAAAAACACACTCTCCAAAGCTAAGAATACGGCATCCATGGGACCAGATGACATCCCGGGCTGTGTACTACATGAACTACAATATGAACTGGCACCTCACCTAAGTGTCATGTTTAATCATAGCCTCACCTCAGGTTTCATGCCCACTGAGTGGCGCACAGCTACAGTTATCCCACTCCACAAGGGGGGATCCACCTTGCATCCAGGAAACTATCGTCCCATCAGTCTGACAAGCCTTATCTGCAAAGCCATGGAGCGTATTATCATGGAACTTATAAACAAAGACATTGGCAACCTTCAAACACTGGACCCAACCCAGTTTAAGTTCGTGAAGGGCCGATCTTGTCTCCTGAACTTGATTGACTTCTTCAAATCAGTCTCCAGAGCCATGGACAAGGGTAAGGTGGTCCACACAGCCTATTTAGACCTTACCAAGGTCTTTGACACCATCCCTCACTCTGGAATCATAGATAAACTTACTAAGCTGGGCATTAATCCCTACATCACCCAATGTGTTGCTAACTGGCTTACTGATAGAACCCACACTGTAAAAGTAGCCGACTCCAAATCCAGCTCCAGACAAGTGACAAGTGAGGTACTTCAAGGTTCAGTCCTCGGACCGCTCTTGTTTGGCATCTACTTCTCTGAAGTACAGGCCAACACTAAGGGACTCTGGATAACAAAGTTTGCAGATGACTGCAAACTGGGAGCCATTATTGAATCCCCAAATGATGTGGATACTCTACAAAAGGGCCTTACAGAAACAGATGCTTGGTGCCAGAGCCATGGGCTCAAGCTCAATGTCAAGAAATGTATAGTTATCCTCTTTGGGAAAAAACATGTATCCATGAATTACCATATAGGTGGCAGTACACTAAACACCGAAAGTTTGATAAGAGACTTAGGGACACAGGTGGACAGTGGTCTCACCTTCGATAACCACATCGCCACAACAGTCAGGAAATCCTTTTATGTGGCACATCTCATCACTAAGGGCTTTTCATCCCGAAAAAAGGAGGTCATTGTCCCACTGTACTCATCCCTCATTAGACCCATTATAGAATACAATGCCCCGTTTGGTATGTACCTCTCAAGACATCTGCAACAACTGGAAAGGCCACAGAAATACCTCACCAAAAGAATCACAGGCCTAAAGCAGATGCCCTACGCTGACCGCCTTAAAAAACTCCAGCTATACTCTGTCGCATATCGTCTACTTAGAGGCGATCTTTGCTTAACATACAAGGCCATGTCAAACCCAGAGCTGTTGGACATGCTACACTTAAAGAAATCCCAATCCCTCAGAGCCACATGCTCCAAGGATCTAAACCTCGTCATCACAATAAACAAAACATGCTGGAGGGATAGGTTCCTGACCCAGAGACTCCCCAGACTCTGGAATAGATTGCCCATACATGTCAAGCAGCGTGCCTCTTTGGTCCTCTTCAAAAAGAACCTTGACGATTGGATGGGAGAAAGGAAATTCACCCCGGGGATCACGTCAGTCGCCCTGCTAGACAGGGGCCCAGGGAAGTAAATAGTGTGGGAAGAAATAGCCAGGGAATTGTTATGGCTAGGCTTGTATAGGCCCTAGGGCTGATAGCATAGTACCAACCTATGAACCTATGGTGGCCAACTGTTGGTTTGCCCTAGTTAAAATTTGCCGTTTGATTAAGTGTGGCTTTGATAAACAGGTGTTCGATGAATGGGTATTCACTGAATAGCCATTTGATGAAATAATATAGAACCAAGTCCACCATATGGTGCCGTCTGCATAAAATGTTTTATTTATTTATTTATTTTCATCAGGTTAAAGCTTCAGCCAGTTGTGTTCATCCTTACTGGAGCTTCAACCAGTAGCTATTTGAAGACACATAATAGAAGCTTTTAAAAATATAAATACTTGTAAAGGAATAAAATAAGGTAGATAGTCAGTGGCTTTATAACACTCATTCAGTATGTGGCACAGAGTATTGGGTAATAAGGAATCAGTCAGGCCACAAAAAGACCTCAAAGTCCAATAGCCTATACTTAGCAGTTGCTATATATGAAAAAGTCACTTTAACATTTTATAATCTTGAACTTTGGTGATTACTACAGAGCAGTGCAGTCAGATACTTCTTAATTATACAGTACTGCCTATGCAGTAATTATACTCTACTAGGTACTTACCTAGTGTAATATAATTACTGTAGAAGTGTCTTTATCTTCTTCTGTCATCAACATAAAAAGTGATTTGCTTATCAAGTTGTCATACAAGTAAATATATCAGCACTTCTCTCTTAATTACAGCTGCCTTTAATGCTACTGCTTTGAGACTTAAATAATGCATTTAGTAAAGCAAGTTAAGCCTGTCAGAAAGAAAAGTAACTGCTATTTTGCAGATATATTTCTAGCAAGTAATCGTTAAAAAACAGTGCTGATATGTGACAGGCATGATTATGCTCAGAGATGTCAGATCCACTATCAAATATGATATTGTAAAGAGGGGCTGTAACTGGATATTAAAAGTACATTTTTGCACAACTTCACAAATATCTACTATAAATCATAAACTTGTGATCAAAGAAGTGTGAATAGCACAATATGAATACTCAGACATCCAAAAATGCAAGCATAGCAAGTCAACATTCAATACGAAAAACAAAGATATTTGCATAACAAAATTAATGTGTTCTGCAGAACAACAGAAAGCTCCTCTGCACACTGTTTTGAGGTGGTACACCCACAGTTCCACTGCTCAATTACTATATCTCTGTGGTTTAAGTACAACAATAAACACTTCTTATTAATGAGGTTCTGCAGCCTCAGGCTTCTTATATTTAAGCAGCAGAGTGATGACAACAATATGCATGCTTTAACACTTTGACATGCAATGTGTTTGCAGTGTAACTCTTTTCAGTTAGCTCACTTAGATACCCACTTTGTCTACAAGTAACAAGTAGTATGTGTTATCTGGCTACACACGTCCAGTTCCAAAATCCTCAAAATTCATTCATTATTCAGAATGCTAGTACTCAGATTAATACATAACTTCTTCTAAAAATAAAAATGCATCCTTTAGCTTTTCTCTCCATTTTATACTGCATTGTTAAAAACTGTGAAAGTCCAAAGGCAATTTGATACAATAACTGGTGGTCAGTAGTGACTCAATACACACAGGGGACCTAACTCTGAGAACGTTTTACTTGAAATCATGTAGACAATCTTAGAACCTCTTGAACAGCATATAAACAAACTGTTGTAAACAACCAGCTATGATTATACATTAAAATATACTGCACACCGAGTTTCTCACAGAGCTTGTTACACGGTCTTAACCTTATGCTCACTGCAGTGTGTGACAAATCAGAATGTCCTTCTCATTTTCAGAGTTAGTATTATGTGTTCAGGAAGATGAATGTTTCCTTCTTTCCATATAACATAGTGTTTCACATCTCCTATATCTTACCATATATGACATGTCTTTAAGCTTTACTTAAAATGTGAAGCTGAGGGGTAGGGTAATTGTGTTATGCTGGTTGTCCAGTATGTTACAGTTGAATCTTACTAAAAAGATCTGTGGCTCACTTTAAAACTAAGAAAGAAGACTGAAAGTTCTACTTCCATGCTATTAAAACAATTGAGGCTATATTTGGTTAGCACTAAAAGCTGCCTGTTAATTAAGTTCATATATATATATATATATATATATATATATATATATATATATATATATATATATACATTGCCATATTCACTATAAACTGGCTGAAATGTATCTAAATATTAATTCATTGTTATATAACTTGTACCTATTCTTAACCAATGTTTTCATCTTATGTCTAATTTCATATACTTATTTAAACTGTAGTTGTGTTTATTATTTTTAAAGATTGTAAAAGTATTGTTCTTAAAATGTTTTGTAATACTTTGGAGCTTTTCTCCTCGGGCCTCTTCTGAAAATGGGCTTGTACCCAATCAGACTTTCCCAGTAATCAAATGTCAATAAATAAATAAAATAAATAAAAATTGCACTGAATGAAGTATACTTCAGGATATACTGCACACATTTAAAACTAATCTAACAATTAGATGGGAGTTAACCAGCTCCTGGTGTTGACAATCTTCTGCAATACAAGACACCACCAGATGACTAACAATAGCAGACTGAGTAAAGTCTATGCTACACTGTTTATTGCTGTCACATGAGCACATTAGGCTGAGTCCTTTGGTCCACAGTTGAACCATTATGTTTACTACCCATTTCAGATGTAGGTTTCTGGCTATTAGTCGGCATACTCCAATTTATTTTCACTCCTATTATGTGGTGTTTTAAAGTGGATGGTGAGAATCTGTTTCATAAATAAGAGATGCTGGTGATTTGTCTTAAGAGTATGGATGAATAAGCCTCCTCAATGACGCTGTGTTGAACAAAATGTCCTCCTTGTCTCCCACCATGCATATTACTTACCAACTGAAAGAAAATGTAGAGTTCAGAATAAGGAACCCATCTCCTTCTCTTGACCTCAGATGTACTTGTTTTCAGTCAAACAATACCGGGTTATATGCCCATTAAGACAAACAACAGTAACTTTGAATGCAAATGAAAAAAGAAGTGCAATAGAGCAGACTTTTAATAGTGATTAGTTTAACATGGAAAACCTTACTGGTCTCTGGATTTGAAGGTTTAAGGGCATAAAAGCTTAACTGCCAAGGCCAGGGAATTGTTGCTTGCATATCTAACCAAACACACCTAGCTATGGCATTGTTACAGAAATTCTTACATGGTGAAAAAATGTCTGATGACTAAATCAGTGTTCAAAAAGTTTGAGATAAATTGCACTACACATGGAACTAGAGTAATTTTCTTCAAAGTGTCCACAAAGTGAAACCTCATTCTGTAAATGAACAACAACATTAATGAGACTCTCAAGCCGTTCCAATTTGGTACTGTATTTTACTCCAGGGCACTTCTCTTCCCTATCTATGGAAGATAACAATTGGCAATGTATTCCTCATAGTCTTGTGCTTTATGCAATTGACACTTAAGGAATTTAATAGCAGCCACCTGTAGATACACTGAACAGGGAGTATATGCTCATTATTTCATCAGAAAATGAGAAAATGTGTAACAGTGAGGAGAAATGTCACTGGTGAAAATGAGTTTCCAACAATATGCAACCAGTATTTACGTAACATTAATTTTTCTGTAACACACTATTCTTTACACTCAAATTATCATATTTATCTTCTGCTGTTGTTCAGTCTAACTTCAATGACAGATATGTTAGTACATGAAGGCACAACAGTAGTAGCTATGTATGCAATAATCTCCTTTATATGATGTTACAAGGTGTTACATTACAATGACAACAGAAAAAATGACTAAATTCAAAGCAAGTGTAACTGTTTATTTATATTTATTCCTTGTTGATTGGTTTAGTTACACTAGGCTAGTGGTCTTGTTTCAGCGGAGACTTGAGGTGGTATTTATACTACTAGGGGCAATTTGGCCACAGCACCAGGGAACTTCCTCTACTCTTTTCATGTGAGTGGGAACTTTTTTTATTTTTTTATTGCACTTCCTGTTTCTGTTCCAGGCATGGAGGTTGCCAGGAAAAATAGGGAGATCAATGGATGAAGAAGGATATTGTGACATTGTTGTGTTTAACAACAAAGAGCATGATAAATCAAGTCCAAAATAAATTAAGGATGTTACAAATAATCATCTGACTTTAAAATGAACATGAGGGGGTTTGGACAAAAGTAAGCTTTTTTATCTTATGTGTAGAGAGGAGGCAGGAGAGGATTCAGAAATCTCTTCCTCTGATATAATGGACAGAGTATTTTCATTAGAAAATGAGGAAGCTGTTGAGAAGGAAAAGACTGATGGTTAGGATGACGGAAAGAAACGAGCTGAGAAAACCTTTGCAGATGTTATGACAAGGGACAAGAAGTACTGTGAAACTTCTTAAAAACGATTTCTGGTTCATATAAGAAAAAAGAAGGAAGACTACATTGATAGATACTGTATAATGTTTGGAACAATCCTTTTTACCTTTAGAGTTTTAAACAAAGGACATAAGATCATTGATACATTTGGGGAAGGAGCATTTTTGTGACTTAACATTTGAGTTAAAATATTTATTGAGCAGATTTCTGTTTCTTTGTGAAAAAATAAATATTGTTATCCCCAGAATGACTATTTTTTTCTGGACAAGACACTCAATTAAAAAAAGGTTCATGTACAGAATTTATAAAGGTGAA